>NC_040917.2:20502764-20755264 GCF_004126475.2 Phyllostomus discolor | reverse complement strand
GGGAACAGAGGTCGCATTCCTGGTGTCCTGTGGTGTTCTGCAAACTCTCCTTAAAAGTCTCCCCCCTCGTGAGCTGGAGGAAAGGGGAGTCACAATGCCCCGACTGACTCCCTTTACAGGTGCTCAGTTCCAGGTTTCACTGCAGTGACATAGTGTTCACGGTGTGTGCACGCTGCCCATCACTGGGCTGTGTTTTCGGTGCCGTGAGAGAATTACCACCAGGTCTCGGCTGAAGGAGGTGACGAGGAGCAGCGGAGCTCCTGCACTCCGTGGGACCTCAGATCAAGACGGTGCGTTGCTACAACCGTGTCCAGGTAGGACGGAAAGCGGAGCATGGCCACTTGCCCAGAAGCTGGCTGTGTCTAGAAATCAGCTCGGGAAGACGACAAAGCCATGATTGAACAGTTGACTAAGGAATGACCCTAATGGAGCACTCTTCGATAATGCTGGCAATGAGCTTATTGCCCCCCCCCCCCACACACATCCCAAATCTGCTGGATATTCCCATCACTATGGGATCTCTGTCTTCAATATCAACGGCTAGGTTGGGTAGAAATCAAGGTCAAGGAATGAGTCCATGTGTACATCGGGCTGAGCACTCCACACAGCAGGACATACAGCTGGACGGCGAGGCCTTCCCTACTGTTCTCTGATAGGCCACCTGCCGGAGATAAAAAGAAAATTTCTTGTCTGTGGGGGTGTGAGCTGTTAGGGTTGGACAGAGCAGAAACAGTCTGTCCTCTCTGTGGAAGAAGAGGAATGGTGTTACATAGTGAGGCCGTGAACTTGATGCCTGCACATATTCACTGCGATGTCTCAGAGACGGTCCTGTCCACAAACCAGATCTAACCCGGAATTGGCTGCCCCGCAGTGGCCCGTGGCGATGACCCCCGAGTTGATGAGGGTGTGTGGTCCCTGAGAAAGGCCATCTCTGTCGAGAAGGAATGGAAAATCATAGTATCATTTAAATGGTATTCAACGTGTCATTTATTATTTTCACCTCTGCCACAGCTATACGGTGAACTAATAATTCATTCCCTTGGTAGGACTGATGCAAACAATGGTTCCAATGATGAGAAAATGTTACTTAGATTAAAATCTACCACTTACTAACACACAGAAAATGTTTGGAAAAGTTTCTTTATATATTGTCTGCAAAATGGTTCTTTCATAGCTTTCAGAATCCTCAAAAAGGGAGCTTTGGTCCTCCCATTAACATAAGTCATTATGAAGTGATGCTCAGCCTGAGCAATTTGGTCAACCTGAAAAGGATAATTAGGACGTGCTGGGCGGGATGGGATTGAGGTGACACTCTTCTCTGTGCCTAATGGTTGTCAGAATAATGGCTATAAAACAGGATACAATTTTTCCTAAACCAGCCTTTCCGATTCTATGAAACCTGATATTCACATTGTACTCAGCATTTATTGATACATTTATTCTTATTTGTTTTTAGCACAGGTATGTTTATTCTCATTGGCTTTACTCGCTGTTTCTGTACATCACGTGAACTCAGTCTGAGACTTAAACACAGATTTCTGATTACAAAAAAAAAGGAGACCGCAGTTTCAAACTGGGGTGATATTATTTCTTATTTAAATCGTCGAGTTAGGAAGTACTTTCTCCAAATTTCATTTACAAATACTATTGTGTAAATTCGTTAGCCCACAGACTTTCTACTAAACTAAGTAGAGTAAGGTGGGACTTTTTTTTTTTTTTTTGGTGGTCTGCATCACAGAAACCAATCCTGGTTTAAAATCTTACTGCAATGAAGGCCCCCAAGTTACTCTGCCTTCTTTTTGTTGAGATATTGATTGTACTAGGATTTCAGACTTTCAGGCAAACGGACTATGAGAAGGCAGCCCTGCTGAAATGATGAAATCACATCTTCTAAGAACATGAGTTGTAGCTAATGCAATGCCCTCCAAAATGACACACCGGGAAGAATGCAGACTCTAACATTTCCATACTTCGTTCTTCTGTAGCGACACACTAGCTCAGGGTGCAAACTGTTACAATTTGACCACTTGAAGATTACACTAAGCCCTCCCTCTTTTTTCCACACCCTGTGACAATAGGATGGGACTTGACTCAGTAGTTTTTTCAAAGCGTTTTTATATAATAATGTATTAACCTTTAATGAAAATTCAGTGTATATTGACTAATGGTCATGAGAGGCTTTCACTCATTAATAATATGATTTTTCGCCCTGGCTGGTGTAGCTCAGTGGTTTGAGCGTGGGCTGCGAACCAGAGTGTTGCAGGTTCAATTCCCAGTCAGGGTACATGCCTGGGTTGCTGGCCATGACCCCCAGCAACCACACATTGATCTTTCTCTCTTTCTCTCTTTCTCCCTCCTTTCCCTCTCTAAAAATAAATAAATAAAATCTTAAAAAAATATATACTTTAAAGTTTATTCAAGAATATCTGAAAGAACATAATGAAGACTAAAACTTAAAAAGTAAAGTTTATTTAAAAATATGATTTTTCAAAGTACGCTACTGAATAGATGAATCACTGCCACATCGGAGAGACTGTTCCCAAACTAGAAATGTTATTGTAACAATTACGAATCAGTCGACGTGGTCTAGGTTTAGTTTTTCCTCCACATTACAGAACTGCTGGCGTTCAGTTTTGCACAAATAGGAACCACATATCTGTATCTGGCTGTAGGAAAGGTTTCAACCCGGATGAGGTGCCCAGTCTCCCTTCTCTCAGTGACTCACCTGGGTTTCTTGTTTCTTGTTTCTCATTTAATGGTGCACAGCCATCGGGAGTCCATGGAAACACAACCCCAACCCTGGGAATGGCCTCTGGACCAGGCAAAAGAAAGTCATTATACTGCTTCCTTCCCACCTGTGGTGACAACGTGGGGGGAACATCCTGCGTGGGAATGTGATTGAAGGTTTTACCAGTTTTTTAAAAGATTTTATTTATTTATTTTTAGAGAGAGGGGAAGGGAAGGAGAAAGAGAGAAAGAAGCATCACTGTGTGGTTGCCTCTCATGTGGCCCCCACTAGGGACCTAGCCTGCAACCCACGCATGTGCCCTGACCAGGAATTGAACCAGTGACCCTTGGGTTCATAGCCTGTGCTCAATCCACTGAGCTAAACAAGCCAGGGCAGTTTTACCAGTTTTAATGAAAGCTTCTGCCAGTTATGCGTGTAAAGGTGACAGCAGCTCTGTTTGTTGGAGACTTAAAATAACGCGTGTGTTCTCTTAAGAATCAGGCGGCGCTGGCCAGGCCCGGACTGCAAACCCGTTCTATAAGAGGTCAGAGAAGCAAGCGCTTCATGCTTCACGGGCCATAAAGTCTCTGCCTGGACCACTCACTCTGTCATTGTCATGCAAAAACGCAGGCAGGGCAGGTTGGTGTGGCTGTGTTCCATAAACCTCTGTTCCTGCAAAACTTATTTACAAAGGTGGTAGGTCACCCTTGGCCTGTGGGCCATCGTTTACCAGTGACTGGCCTAGACATAAGACGAGAAGGGAGAGAGATGGAAAGCACTCTGCCTAGTAATGCAAAGTGTATCCCTGCTGTGGATCTGGGGACTCTTAGCAGATTGCATCATCGTTATTATGAGCACGACTGGTGAGAGTGTCTTGTTTTACCTTAGGAGGTGTGTGTTTGGGAGTGGCAGGGAGAGCTATTAGCAGAAGGGAGTCAGTTGGATGAAGGCACTCCTTCGAGGGGTGTGGGTGGGTTTAAGAAATCCATAAAGGGATGGTAGACTGCTTGAGGACTAGGAATACCAGAAGGTAATTATCCCTTTATTAGGGAAAGCTGGGGTGTGCAGGAACCCACTCAGAGCTAGGATCTGGGAGAGGGCTATGACATGAAGTGTGGCCAGGGAAAGACGCAGGCACTTCTGGAACTATGGAGAAACACGGGTCAAGAAACGCCCCGGCCCCTGTCTCCCTGGGTCCCGAGTCTCTCACTGGTGCCTCCCACTGTTGACTCGGGGGAGGACACGGACCCCCAGGTGACGCAGCCCCTAGTAATCAGTTTCCCGTGGCACACAGGGAGAGAGACAAAAGCAGGACATACATGAGGGGCGGGACAGTGGCGGTGTCATTGTCGGGAATCACCACAGATGGCGGGAGCTTTGCAGGGCACACCGGGAAGCATTACTTTGGAGCTTACTGAGTTTTGTGTTTAACTGAAACACGAAAATCCGCCCTTACTTATGGTGAACAATCTGGTAACGTTGGGCATGCATATACATCCTGAAAACCATCACCCCGGTCAGCATAATGACCATATCATCACCTGAGAAACTTCCCTGTGCCCCCGTGTACTTCCCTTGCACACATTGCCACCGCTCTCCCCCCAAAACCACCGACCTATCTGCTTTCTGTAACTACGGGCTGGGTTACATTTTCTAGAATTTCCTATAAATAGAATCGCACACTATATACTTGCCCCCCCCCCCCCCGTCTGTCTTCTTATCATTACTTTGGCACCTGTCCAGTTTCGTGTGTAGAGCACTCATTCCTTCCTTTTCACTGCCGAGGGTTCTGAGAAAGGGAACAAATCCGTTTATTCATTCCCCTGATGGCAAAGAGTCGGGTTATGTCTGCTTCTCGGCCGTTTACAAATGAAGCTGCTACAGATATTGGTGTGCACGTGTGTTGTGGGGACGTACAGAGGCTTGAATGGCAGCCCCCAGAAGATGTCGAAAGAAATGCCTGAAACCTGGGAACGTGGCCTCACTCGGAAACAGGAGTTTGGTGTGATGCGTGGGTCACTGGCCAGCAGTGACCACGGAACGCTGCGGATGGCTCACCGAAAAACACCCGAGAAAAAACATGCACAGAGACAGACTAGTTTCTCTGGAGAAGTAGGGACGCAATGGCCACCCCCGCTAGTGGGGAGCACGCCGATTTACCGTCCATACCTGCTTTTATTGGGCTCATTTTGCATAATAATCCAGGTAAAGTACAGTGCTCATCAGGGGGAAGTAAGGAACTATAGATAACAAGCAACTCTGCTGGTCTATTTTGAGTCGGGGTCAAAGAGCTATAAGACTTTGAGGAACAAACTAACTTCCTCCTTGGACCCCTCTCATTCAACTGAGAACATTCTTAACAAAGAAGCTTTCACAGTAATTTACATATTCTTTCTTAGGCCTGATCACCCGGGGAATCTGCCCTTTTCAGCACAGAGCTGCACCACCCTGTCATTGTTTCAGGCTTAGGTGGAGCACGGGAACTAAGGCAACCAAGAGATTAAGAGATTTTCTCCCAGACCATGAGGCTATGTCAAAGCTGAGGAACGAGGGTCCAAACCTGCCTTTTGCTGCAGCCCCCAAAGTCCTCTTTTTGGGGGCTTCCCAAGTGATCATGCCTGTCTTAGGTCGTTTCCCCCTTGGGGAATCTTACCCGTCTTTGGCTAACCGACCCAGCTTTGGGGTTCAGTTATGAATGAAGCAGCAGAAGCAGCATTCCTGCCAGGGAGATAAGCTTTTGTCTCCTTGCTGGCTTACGGTTCCAAGGGCGTTCCCTTAGCCTTAGCCGAGGCAGGGGTTTCAGCTTCTGATACCAGGCAGGGCGGTTCCCAACATTGGTGGATGAAATTGTGTCAGAGATCTGGACATTAAGATCATCCTGGACGCAGGCTGGACCGTAACATCCCAGGACTGGGTCCTCCTAAGAGAAAGGAAAGGACGGTTTGACACACACAGAAGGGGGTGCCCAAGAAGAGAGTCGAAGACTGGAGGGATGAGTCCCCCGTCTCGGCGGCAGAATCACCTCATGCTGATAAAGACGACGTATCATGAAGACAACAGAACCATCGAAAACATTTAGGCCGCTAAGAGCTGCGCTCGAAAACACCGGTTTGTAGAAGAAAAAACCGAGAACCGCAAGACAAATCTCTTACAACAACCGCTGGGACAAGTAGTTGGAAAATCCACGAAGACACAGCAGGTCTGAACAGCGCCATCCATCAGCACAGCTGGTCTCTCCGAACGTTCCTGCAGCAGCAGCAGCAAAACGTGCCCTCCTCTCCGGTGCTCGCCGGACGTTTACCCAGGAGACCGTGCCCTGGGCCTTCCGAAAGGGCGTAATACAGTTTTGAAAAGTCAGGTTATACAGGTTATGCTTTCTGACCACAGTACTTAGGGATTTGGGGTTTGTTTTGTCCTTTTTGTTTAAGTCTCTGCTTTCAAAGAAACACACACACACACACACACACACACACGCTGATTGTTGGTGGTGGCGAGGGTGTTAGGGATGAAACTGGACACTCGGCACCCGGTCCAGTCCTGTTTCTAACAAGACCCAGGCCCAGGAGGAATACTTGGGAAACAGCACTCACGAGTGACATTTACAGACCCTTAAGTGCAGCCCCTTAAAACGTGCCCCAAATCTGGGATCCAGGGGACACACTGCCCGGAGCCTGGCCTCAGGCTGGCAAGTAGACCGCCCCTTTCCCCAAAGGCAGGTGCCATTGCCTTGGCTTCCGCGCTCTGGGGATATCGAACCCTTGTTTGGGAACGAGATTGAAGAGAGCCACGTGACCCACGTGCTCAGGTAGACGCTGTACAGGTTTTAAAATGCCCCCAATTTTCGCCGCCCTGTTGCTATTTACGTTTAAGCGCCGACGCCTACAGCTAGGAAATCCTCCTTGCAGCTCCTAAAATGAACGTGGAAACATTTTCCGTGCACCTCCCAAAGACAGGTGCTTCGGGCAGGTGTCCAGGCGCGTCCTGCATCGGGGACCCGGACTCCGGGCGCTGCGACTATTCGGGGAGACAGGGAAGGGGCCGAGTTTGCGAGGGGGCAGGGGGAGGGGAGACCTGGAATCCGGGGGAGCCCACGGGGGCAGCCCACGGGGGCAGCCCTGGAACTGGTTCCTGGGCCTCGCTCTGCGCAGCCCCGCGGGCCCGGGAGGCTCCGCCCCAGCCTCCCCTCCCCGCCCGCCCCGGACACCCCGCCCCGGTCGGTCGCGGCTGCGGCAGGCGAAGGCTGAGCGCTGCGCAATTTTGTCCCCAGCGGCGTCCCCTCCGCCCGTGGCAGCGGCGCTGGCGTCCCTGGCGGCGGCGGCAGCAGCCCAGCGCCCCGAAGACGCGCGGGCGGGCGCGGCGGCCTAGTGGCCGCCAGACGCGGAGGCCGGCCGCCGCCCGGCGCCACCCGAGCGGAGGGGGACGTGGGGGAGGCCCGGCGCCCTCCCGCCCTCCGGCCGCCGCCGCCGCCGCCGGGGGCCCCGGCCGGGCAGGGGGCGCGGCGCGCGCCGGGAGCGCCGCCGGAGATGGCGGGAGGGCACTGCGGCAGCTTCCCCGCGGCGGCGGCCGGCAGCGGCGAGATCGTGCAGCTCAACGTGGGGGGGACCAGGTGGGCCGGCGCGGCGGGGCCTGGGCCGGGGACGCGCCCTCCGGGGGGCGGCAGGGACCCCTCGTCGCGAGAAGGCGGGCGGGTGTGGGGGGGCGCGCGGGCCGTGGTGGCGGGGCTCGACTGGGTGCCGTCTGAGTCTGCCCGGGCAAAGGACGGGCTCTGGGGCCTCGCCGCGTCGCTCCCTCGGTCCCGGCCCCTTCCCAAGGCACCCGCCTGGGCTGGTGGCTGGGCCGGGGCAGGCGATGGAGCCCCCTTCCCTCCCGCCCTCTGAGCCCGGGTGCATCAGCCCGCCCGGGGGAAGAACGCGCGCGGGTCCGGTGAGGGGCTCTTTCTTGGGTGCTGGGCGTGCAGGCGTGCGGGGCGTTGTTATTCTCAGAGCCTCTCGGTGCGCGGCCCTGCGGGGTTGTGCAACTTTCAGGGCAACGTGTCCAGAAACTTCACCTCGCAGAGTTGGTTCTGGGAAGCCCGGACTGTGGGCATCGCGTGCCGCCCTCGTGGAAAGCAGACAGACACACAGCTCCTCTGTCCTCTTTCTGGCCTGCCTTCCCCTCTCTGCCTTTTACTGAGCTTGTTGGGGGAAAAAAAAAATCCCTCCCCTTTCTGGTGAATTGACTATGGCTTATGAGTCAGCCCTCAAAAACGGGCGTTTGCCAATTCTGCTGAGGGCGCAAGCAGTTGAGTTTTAGTGTTGGTGGAGTGTTTTGGAATGCAGCGTATCTTGCTGTGCTCGAATATCTTGGATTTTTTTAAATAATGGTTTTAAAAGTGCAAAATGGAAACAGCGTGAGCCATAGCGATGATATGTTTGAATCTCAGGCGTTTAGTAGTTTTCAAAGTGCACCAGAAAATGTAACACAAGAATTACTCCTCCTTCGTTCCTTGCAACCCCCCCCCCCCCCCAAACAAAACGGTTCGATAGTGAAGAAGTTACAGCATTGTTGTCGCTGTGTAGATACTAATCTTAGGGAGGAGAAGATTTGCCCCTCTGTGTAAGAAATGGATACGTTCCCGAAGTCAGTGAAAAGTGTGCAGGTTGGGGAGGCTACGGATTGGAGATGGGAACACCTGCAGGGTTCGGCCTCCTTCAGTGTCGATACTGAGGAGTAACTAGTCATTTAAAGTCCCTACTCGGGTGTCTTGTCGCTCCTGTTTGCTGACAGACGCATTTCCAGGCATTCCAAAGGGCGTGCAGCGTTAGGATAAAAATTGAACGGTACTGTTACTTCCATAGGTTGAAAGTTCATGGCTTTATAGTGAGTGGACTCTTGGTAACCACTGGACCTTCGAATTCAGTTTAAAAACTTTAAATCGTGGAAGGCAGTTTTCTTCCAGCTGGAAGATTTTACATGGTGTTTCAGTGCTTCTGAAACTTGATCAGGTTCTAAATTTTTCTAAGTGACGATCTTAGCAAAGAATACAACGTAAGAAAGATAGCTATATTAGAAAGATTTAGAAAGATGGACGGAGGTTGTTCCGCAGGAATGAGAATGAAGAAAACAAGCCGCCCTTGAGGATAGCACGCTTTCTGGTGAGCAAAACCAGAGTCTGTGCACAGAAACGGCACACCCAGCAGTAGTGAATGTTCCCAGACTGTTTTCCCGGCTTGCTCTGAATCATAGGCTCTTGCATCACTCTAGAGCTGGCAGGGATCTGGAAGTCATTGATATCTCGTGCGGAACACAGAGCAGTGGTCACGGAAATCAAGGGGCTGTAAAGAAAGCCCCGCTGGAACCCTTGCTCAACTCCAGGGACTGCCTGCTGCCGCCGGAGAGCCCTCTGGGGTGGCTGGAGGTTGCAGAGTGAAACTCAGAAGCGGCACGTGCCGTGGGCAGGGTCGTCTTATTTTTTTAATTTCCAGAATAGACATGCTCAGTGAAATTGTAGAAATGACCAGTTTTTATGATTTATCTTTGGGAGTGAATTAGACAAAAGATGAAATTTCATTTAGAATTGTTGGTATTATTTACAAAAATAACCAAACCCTGATGAAGTGAAAGAAACTCCCTGTTAGAGTGGTTTGATTTGAGGCGTCCCGAGAAAGGCCTGGCCTGCCCTTGGGGGGGCTCATGCACAGAGAGCTTTGGAGTGAGACAGACGGGGTTCCAGTTCCCAGGTTTTACCTCTGACCAGCAGCCGCCTTGGGCACGTTATTTTCTAGGTCTTGGTTCCCAAAAATGTAAATCATAGCGCCAGCCTTACTGGATTGCTGAAGGAATTTGAAGGAATGAAAGGGAAATGGAAGGGTTATTGGCATTACCAATGGTAACATTGCAGAATACATCATTTTAATTAGATTGCTTCCAAGTGAATTTCGTAGGAGGCGAGTAGCATCCCGCGTACAGGTGAGCATGCTGATGTCTTCAGTAATGCTTTCATGGAGACCGGACTGCACGTGTCCCTTTGCCTGGCACACTGCAGGTGTGAGTTAAAACCCTTAGAGAGAGAGGATGCTTTCATATATGTTGCAGAAAAGTCTGGTCATGTGATTTTAAGTGTAGTTTTCATGAAGTCATATTTGGAACCAGTTTAGGAGCTCTGGGTTTTTTCCTGTCTAACTCTTGTTTGAAAACTTAAAAAAAAAATTGTGGGGGAGAGTACTATCCCTCTACCCCGAAATACCGGATTGCTAAGCCCACCCCACATTGGTGATTCTAATTGAAATTGTTACTGTGACTTTAAGCAGATTTGTGCAGATTTCTAAGTAACATAAAATCTGAGTTATTTGGCGGGCGTTTTGCTGAGTAAGTCCCAGGGAATGTGAAAGGCACGCGCTCTGATACATAGTGACTCATTGTGGGTCCTCCAGTTTACCAGCCACTGGATTTGCTTTTATTTATTTCACCAGGTCCGTTTCCTGTGGATAGCTGTAGTCTCATTGGTTCTTAAGAGTCTGCTAAGGAACCGCTGGGGCAAATTCGCCCCGCTTTCCTGAACGGACGGTGTGGCTCCTTTCTTAAATCCGATTCTTGGGCACAGGAGCGGCTTTGAAAAGCTTTAACGACAGTGTTCAGATCCTGGGGGCTGAACTGGACGAGCCCAAGACTTCATTCTTGGTCATGTGACTTTGCATCAGTTGCTGATGTTCGTTTGTCCCGGTCTGTTACACTGAGCCTTGGTGAGCTTCCCTCCGTGTGTGCGCATGAGCAGGCTCCATCAAATGTCAGTTAACCTCAGAACAACGCATGCCGTATTAACTGCGTGATTTCTTTAAAAGTGAAGGAACATGGACAGATGCAAATCACCTAAGGCTGCACTTAAAGAAAGCGTTAAATGCATTGTGCACGGTGGAATCACTGTGAGCTCAGCATGATAATGCAGGGTAGACTATTTGGAAAAGCCATGATTGAGAAGGTGCAACCTTGAGAGTATTAAGGAAGATGGGTGGGGCTTTGATTATGCGGTGTCCCAAGAGCTGTGTAGCTGGGATGAACTTACAAAACTGAAATGGTGGTGACCATGAATTTGGGGGATACTGAGCACCCTCTCTAAGAGGGGAACAAGGCTTGTGCTGGGGAGGTGAAACGGGACCTGAGGAGGATCCCGAGGTCAGCTTGAGACGGCTCGAGGTGGTGTGGAGGGCTAGTGGTTGATTCTTCGGCAGGTGGCATGCTGGGAAGCAGTGTGTGGGAAGCGTTGTCTGTCCCTGAGGTAATTATTCGATTTTGTTGAGACCTCTGAATGCTCTTAACTCTGAATTGAGAGAAATCTAAAAATATGAAATGTGATGAATACAGTTGATAGGGTTATGGCTTTGCAACAACTTGTAAATCATTGGCCAGCATATCAGAGCAAGTTAACGGAGTTTTGAATATATTCTCACCTATAATGCCAGACACTTTTCCATTGCAGATTTAGCACCTCAAAACAGACGCTCATGTGGATTCCAGATTCCTTCTTTTCCAGGTATTTCATATAATTTTTAGTGCCATTTTTAATATACTTAGTATTTATCAAATCAGTAAAATTTTCCTTGTCTGTTAAATTAATATTTTTATTTCTTAAATAAAATATCTTAACTTTTAAAATAAGAATTTGTCTTATACTGAGCAAAGTTTCTTTCTTTGCCACAAAAAATGATGATTTTTGAAAAATTTTACTTTGGAGATAAGAGGGCTCATTTGTGTTGGCCCTTGACACTTGATAAGGAATCAGGACACGGATCCAGACTCAGATTTTAAACACTAACCAGCTTATGGTTAATGACTTACAGTTTGCTGAGTGGAAGAATCTCAACGCTTCGCGATGAAACTGGTGCTGTAAGTACAATCACGTGAATATGTATCCAGATTAGATTAACGCCTAGAATGATTGATTCTTACTCTAACGCGACTCCTAGAAGGCAAGAAGGCTAATATTTTAATAAGCACTAAGTGAAAGCGGCACGTACACACTTAAAGTTTATCATTTTCTGTCCCGTGTAGACTGTTCCTATATTTACAAAGGAGAACTCTGTTCAGGGAACACTGCACACAGCAGTTCAAGTGTCCACAGTCAGAGATAGTGTGGGAGGTGAGCTCACGTTGTCAGTAAAGTAATTGTCATCGGTGATCAAACTGTAACAGCAGATGGACTGATGTAAACAGTGGAACATTTTCATACCGCGTTGACATGGCATACGATATTGTGAGTTAGTCAAGTCCTGCAACCTTTTCTTAAAATTTATTTTTTATTTGGGAGAACCCCCTCATGAATTTGAGCAGCCGGGGGCAGGAGGGAATGAAAGAACCACGATGCTGCAGCACAAAAGGAGTTGGTGTATACACTCAGCGAGCAGCTCTGACGTGCACGGCAGCGGACAAAGTAGGTGTCTCCTGCCGTCAGAAGCAGGAGGGCTCCCTGTTGGGGGCGGCAGTGACCACCGGTGCTCCTCTCCTCAGCTCAGGCGACACTGGCCGGTGAAATGACGCGGCAGCAGCGGTGGCAGCAGCGAGCCTGTGTGAGGTTATGAGGAGGCATCAGGAATGAGACCCCCACGAAGTCTCGGTGTCTCCTCCACTTCAGATCGGTCCCCATACAAGACATGGCGAGAGTTTATGAGCGTTTTTCACTGGGCGTGCACAGTGCGTCGTGGGGAGAAGAGTTATTGGCTGCTGTCCCCACGCTGACGTGCATGTCAGGGTTGTGGTTAGAGCTTTTGTCATCGGTTCGAAGTGGCGTTGATGCCCATCCCTGTGAAAAGTTATCAGTGATGTATTTCCCAATTTTAAGCATTTCATTTTCCCCTTTGTATCCTGTGGCGCTGTATTTGTTATTAAAAAAACTGTTTTTGGGGGCATCAGCTCATGTTCCCCAGCCCTCGCCAGCGTTCTCTTCCGGCTTTGACCGTACGTAGCATGCAGTGCATCCTTTCCTCACGGCCCTGCCGCGCGTGGGTGCGCATGGTGGAGGTGCATTGTTGTGTCACTGCGTCACGTGTGCATCACAGAGTGTGTGAGTCACAGTCGCTGTCACCCATAATTAATCATCAGGCAACAGGAGAAAGTATTATTAATGCGTAATGTTTTCAAAGTATTCGTTAAGTTCCGGAATGTTTCAGATAAAATTGCCTGGGTGTCACTTTTACCAGAGATACAGGTAAAGAAATGAGAGAACTGACTTACTAGATAACTGTCTCCCTACGTGTTAACATATCATCGACCTAATGGCTCTTTGGGGCGGAAACACTACCGTATTAAATGCGCACGGTTGTAGCCGCATTCCAGGGAATTGCAGCATTTCAGTAATTGAGTCTTTGTTCCGTAAGTTAGTGCTACAGATGCTGAAGTTGGAAGTTGTAGCTAGCTGTACTTGGGAAATAAAACAATTTCTCATTTACAGATATTTATTGATAGAGATCCTGCAGCATTTGCACCCATTTTAAATTTTCTTCGGACAAAAGAACTAGACTTAAGGTAAGAAATGCATCCTTTTAAATAAATTCTGGTTCATGGGTATGGCTTTGGTCCTAATGGCTTTGAAGGAAAGGTCTTTCCTATGATAAGTTTTCTCAGCTTGAAAGTCTCATATGGGCAGAGGCCCCCTTCCTGCCTTTCTCCACACTGCCTGCCCCAGGGGCTCCTGGCCACTTTCCCCCACCTCCTGACCACACCTCCCCACCTCCTGGCTACGCCCCCTACCTCCTGACTACTCCCTCCCATCTCCTGACCACACCTCCCCACCTCTTGGCCATGTCCCCTACCTCCTGGCCATTCTCCCCCATCTCTGACCACACCTCCCCACCTTCTGACCACACCTCCGCACCTTCTGACCACACCTCCCCACCTTCTGACCACACCTCCCCACCTCCTGACTACTCCCTCCCACCTCCTGACCACACCTCCCCACCTCCTGGCCACTCTCTCCCACCTCCTGACCACCCTCCCCCACCTCCTGACCACACCCCCCACCTCCTGACCACTCTCTCCCACCTCCTGACCACCCTCCTCCACCTCCTGACCACTCTCTCCCACCTCCTGACCACACCCCCCCACCTTCTGACCACTCTCTCCCACCTCCTGACTACTCCCTCCCACCTCCTGACCACACCCCCCCACCTTCTGACCACACCCCCCACCTCCTGACCACTCTCTCCTGCCTCCTGACCACACCCCTCCACCTTCTGACCAGACCTCCCCACCTCCTTCTGCATCCCTGCACTGTAGCTTCCAGACTCTTCTAACACTGTCCGTCTGGTCCAGTCACCACTCTCCTTAAAACGTCTGTTTACCTCACCTTGAGCTCCCCCAGGGCTCGGCTGTACCCACCCGGTGCAGGTGCTGCGCCTCATCTCCTGTGCTGCCCCCACCCGGGCGTCCGGGACAGGCACCCCTCTCCTGGGGTCTGTCTGCCCTTAGACTATACCCCTCCAGGGTGAGCACTGTTCACTGTGCATCCTTAGGGCCCAGTACTGTGCTCGGCGCTGCCAAGGGGGTGGCGTTGATGAATAAATGATCACGTAAACTATTTCCTTTTTTTTTAAAGATTATATTTATTTTTAGAGAGAGGGGAAGGAAAGGAGAAAAAGAAGGGGAGAAGCATCAGTGTGTGGTTGCCTCTCATGCACACCGGCTGGGGACCTGGCCCACAATCCAGGCATGTGCCCTGACTGGGAATCGAACCGGTGACCCTTTGGTTCCCAGGCCCACGCTCAATCCACTGAGCCACACCAGCCAGAGCTAAACTATTTCTTTAACTCTGTCATAGTCTGAATTGTTACCAGGAAGCTATAATCCAATTTGTATTTTATTGTTCTGTTATTTCATATATTGCTAGTGAACTTTCAGTGAGAATTTATTAATACTGTATGCATGCAACTTTTAAAATTCCAATTGTTGACTTGAGCTACCACTTGGTAACATTATGATAAAAAGTTAGGATCCATTAATGTCGTACGACAGTGATTTCACTCGTTTGCCTTATGAGGCGCTTCTTGATAGTTGACTTTTCTCAGTTGCCTGTCTGGTCCATATGGGAATGGTTTTAAAGCAGGAGAATATTTCTGTTGGTGCGCAACTTTATTTAGACTTTTTCAAATGATCGAGGACTTTAGGAGAAAGGAAGTGTGGAAGCCATGTGATTCTGGTCGCACGAAGCACCTGTCACCTCTTCCTTTTGCTTCAAACGCTAGCCCGCGTTGCCCCGCCGGGAGACTGACCTGCCCCGTTTCTCCGCAGGGGAGTGAGCATTAACGTGCTCAGGCACGAAGCCGAGTTTTACGGAATCACTCCATTAGGTACGTGTTCCAGTCCCGTCCGTAGGGTTTGCCCTTTTGTGCCCTAAGTTTGCCCACGTAACATGTGTCCCATGCCGGGCCCTAAGTTTTTGGTGGACTAGTGTTTTCAGTGTTAACTTTCGGTGGGTTTCCGCCGCACAAGAAGTGCTGTGGGCGGATGTAGGGCGAGCGTCTTCCCGTCTGTCCCTCAGCCCGCTGAGCCAGAGAACGGGCAGTGGAGCTCTGTTCGCCGTGCCCTTGACCGTGCGCTTTGCCGTTGCAGTGCGCCGGCTCCTGCTGTGCGAGGAACTGGAGCGCTCGTCGTGCGGCAGCGTGCTCTTCCACGGCTACCTGCCCCCGCCAGGTACCCTGCTCCCGGCCCGTCTTCCCGCGCGTGCTTCATGCCAAACACGTGTAGCAGTGGGGAGAACGGGGATGTGTGCTCTGACTCTTGACCTTCTCCTTTGAAAATTGAGTAGCAATGGTGAGGACTTGAATTTCAGGAGCAGTTCCCCCGTCGCACAGGGAGGAGCAGGCGCGTGCCCGAGCGCCCCCGTCCGGGCGCGGGAGGCCACTGCGGAGCTCCGCGGCGCGCACCGCAGAAGTGCGCTCGGGTGACTGTTCCGCGGGCTCTGTTAACGCAGGGGGCTCGGGCTGGCCTGCCCTGGCCCCGCGCTAGGGCGCCGGCCGGCCTCTGTCAGTCTCCTCGTAGAGCCCGGGCGCTCTGCAGCGATGTCGGTGGACGGGACAGAGGCCAGTGAGGTGCGTGTCCTCTCCGCCCCCCGCAGTTAGGAGCCGCCTTCTGCCTCCGCCGGGATTCTGGTGGGCTTCGGAGCTGGGTTCCGCTCCCCTGAAGACCCGCCTGCCCGCCAGGCAAAAGGAAGACGTACTTTGAAAGTACGGGGCGGTTCAGCTCCGAAGCTGCTCAGAGGAGTGCTTCATACCCAACACGTAGTAACTGTTCAGGGTCAAGACCAGCGGCAGACCAAGTGAACTCACGGTTGATCTCAGTGACCCGGAGCTAGGTTGAGGTGGAGAACACTGTGATAAAGCATAACCTGATTTATGCATAACGTGATAAGTGACAGATCTGTTAGGTTTTGTTTTTCACTTTGTTTTTTTATGGTAATTAAATGATTTGTAATGAATTGCTGTATTCGAAGATGTAGACAGACTATAATGTGAGATGCACACACTTATGTTGCTTTGATACAACATGGAATTTTAAGTTGTTTTTGGTGAACTCAGAACTAAACTGGTCTTCTTTCCTTCCGTAGGTATTCCCAGCCGTAAGATAAACAATGCCACGAGACCCCCTGCGGACCCCAGGAGCGGACTGAACTCTGCGGAAGGGGAGACGCGGGGAAACGGGGCCCAGCCCGTCCTCTCTGGGTCCGGGGAAGAGACGGTCAGGCTGGGTGAGCGGAGAGAGAAAGAGAGGTCCCTGCTGAAGTAGAGAAAGAGAGGTCCCTATTTCTAGCATTAGCTGGTACTCAGTGTATAGAAAGATGCAACTTTTGCCTCATCCTGCTTTTTAATCCAGATTTATCATTTATATCTCTTGGAACTTATTTTTTAAAATATGTAATACTCTGCTTGCTCTAAATCTGTAGTGCAGGGGTTGAGCAGTTTCCCATGTAAAAGGGCCACACAGTAAATAGTCTAGGCTCTGTGGGCCCCGCAGGCCCTGCCTCGGTGGCGGGAGAGGAGCCTGGAACCACCGGAGCACATGTGCACCGCTGCGCCCCAGCAGAGCTGCACCTGCGCAGGGAGAGGCCGGGCACTGGCTGGGGACTGCCTGGTGCCTGAGATGGGAAACAGCTCTTTCTCTGAACCACCAGGCTTCCCCGTGGACCCTCGCAAGGTGCTAATAGTGGCCGGCCACCACAACTGGATCGTCGCCGCCTACGCCCACTTCGCGGTGTGCTACAGGTGCCGTGCAGTCCTGACGCCGAGTGTGCTTTCTTCATGGGGGGCGGGGGGGGTCTTCATTGTCGTGGTTTCCCCTTCACAGATTTGAGGAACTGTTTCCGTCAGTCACCAGATTTTCCCCCGGCATATTCTTCCTGTGTCTGTATCTCTTGATTAGATTCAGTTCGCTTTTATTTCACGGCTAACTTGGGGAATGCTGCTGGTAGCCTTAATGTGTCTCAGATACTTCCCAGACAATATGAACCGTGATGTCATTGAGGTCTCTTGAAGTTCCTCGGTCTTGCATATTGTATACATCCAGCTTCTAAACCATTGAACTATGGCCGTAAATGACCAGGCGGGATTATTACTGGAGCCTCTTGTGTTCTGTTCATTCCTTTCAGGGAGGGCAAAGAGAAGTTTTGCAGCTTTGCTTCGCCTGGTTAGTGTAACTTTAAAACAGGCGTCCCACAGTTCAAGGTCAGGCCACTCACTGCCCTGACTGCACAGGGGGTGGCTTCTGAAAGCACCACGGCTGCTGTGCAGCCGCCCGGAGTCCAGGTCAGAGTCTCAGGCCAGGGGAGCAGAAAGTGTTAAAGGTTGACAGGTATGTGGATCAGAAATGAAATAGTAAAGAACGCATTGAGTATTCACCCTCAGTCAGCTGCAAGTCTGAGCCCTGGTGAGCCTTTGCGTGTGGGAATAAGTAGGCACGTGGGAGTCTTCACTTAGAAAGAAACCGTTGGGGTCCAGTCCTCAGACGGGCTCCAGGCCCCGCGTTCTGTTCACAGTGGTGGTGCGGGGGCACTGGCACACGCACGTCACACCATGTCATCCCTTGTCTTGGTCTGCGGGGGCCCGTGTCGCCGGCACGAAGAGACACTAGCGCAGGTGCGTGTGGCGTCAGCTGCCACTGATGATGATACCTGAACACCCGACAGCGATCCTGTCCCAACATTCTGATCTGTGCGGACTGTTCCTACCCTTAGATAATGACGGTAGCACTTTCTTACGGAGAAGAGTAAAAGGTCCAACTTTCTTTTTAAGTTGTTAATGTTGACTTTCAACTTGGAGGGCTTCTCCGAATTCTCCTTTGCAGAGGTACAGAGTGGTCATCTCTGTTTTAAGTGGTTTAGACCTCGTATGTACGTAAGCACAGGATATTTCAGGAATGACATTCTGCGTTTGCAGAGGAAACGTGCCGACGGAGCTTTGTATTTAACACGGAGGCAGGCAGTCGAGACCCACACGCGTGTGCCGGCCCGCTCACCACGCTGCGCTCGCTCGGCTGCCGCTGAGCCCGCGCGGGCGCCCCTCTCCCCGGCAGGATCAAGGAGTCCTCGGGGTGGCAGCAGGTGTTCACCAGCCCGTACCTGGACTGGACCGTGGAGCGCGTGGCCCTGAACGCCAAGGTGGTCGGCGGTCCGCACGGGGACAAGGACAAGATGGTGGCGGTGGCCTCCGAGAGCAGCATCATCCTGTGGAGCGTGCAGGACGGCGGGAGCGGCAGTGAGATCGGTAGGGAGGGCTGTTCTGCGCGCGGGTTTTGCTGGGATGTGCGTGTAGTGCTCTGCAGCCCACCAGGGGGTGCCCGTGAACGCCAAACCTGATAACCTGGGCACAGACTGGCTGGAGCGGCCCCACCGTCTGCTCTGGGTCCAGCGGTAACGGGGCCGCCCACTGTGAGGGAAACGGTCGGTAAAGAGGGAAAAGTGGATGTTTGGGAGGAAGGGGCCTCCCCACCACCTGGCCGCAGCGGGCACCTGGGCGGCGAGTGGGGTGCCGCGCCGCCGCTCCGAGGTCTCACCCGGCGCGCTCCGCCCGGCCTGCAGACGTCCCCGGCTGCTCTCGGACAGAGCACGCGATTCCTACAGTTTCCCACACTTGCAGTGTTTCCACACCGCGTGGGTCTGTGGGCAAACACTCACGTGCAAGGTCTCCAGTGACCTGATCGGTTGTGTGGATACCAGGTGAACAGAAGAAGCAAAACACAGTCCCGTCCACATCTGTGGATTCCTCTGTTTGTCAGAAAGAGACACGGTTCCGCAGACACCACACTGTCTCCGCCACCCCCTGACCTGGGGGGCCGCCTCTGAGGGTCCAGGGGGCAGCGCCCGACTTCCTGTGCTGCCCTTTCGCCCCGCAGAGCCCGCCGTTCAGTGCCACCTCCCCAGCGACGGTGTGCGCCCCATTCCAGCGCCCTGTCGTAGCCTGACCTGACTCGAACATGTGCGGTTATCTCGAAGGTCGACTGGGTGCGGGCAGCACAGCCCCAGATAACCAGACGCTCTCGCTCTGTGGGTGGGGCAGACTTCTGTCTGCTGGGGGCGCCGTGAGGGCCGCTTCGGGGGCTCTCGCTTCTGGCCCCCAAAGCGTCTAGCACACAAGTGGCAGCAATGAGACTGGACTAACCCTGGTCACCTTTAAAATGTTTCAGTCTGGGTGCCGGTCAGTTGTAAAGAGGGCGGCCGGTTAACCTCCTTGTCTTCTCCTGTCGCTTCAGGAGTGTTCAGCCTTGGCGTCCCCGTGGATGCGCTCTTCTTCATCGGGAACCAGCTGGTGGCCACGAGTCACACGGGGAAGGTGGGGGTGTGGAATGCTGTCACTCAGCACTGGCAGGTGAGCTCCACCCGGCGCAGGCGACAGGCTCCTCACAGCCGCTTCTGGAACTCCTGCTGGTCGTGCATCTGGTTGTTGTGGAATTAATTCGTGTCGTTTCTGAGTTTGATGACACAGAAAAGTGAATATATTTAAGGGTAAATTTGCTTCTAGGTACAAATCTGACTATGCTTTCAGTAATTTTAAGCACCTCTGGAAAATGAGATTTCACACTGTGGGTTGGCACTTCTTCATTCCGGAGTGGAAGCGCGGGTCTGTGGGAAGCCACGCAGCCTGTGAGGAGAACACAGCAGGCAGAGCGATGGAGGGCCCTCGACAGGTGCAGGAAGGGGTTAGGACTCACGAAGATGAAGGCCTGATGCTGAAGGAGGGAGGCACGAGTCCGGAACTTGAAGCAGAGAGTTCCGTGGTCCGATGGAGGCTTTGGAAAGCTGGCAGTGGTGACTGATGGGCGAGGTGGGCCCGGAGCCTGGGGGAGGGGCCGGAGCTCGCTGGAGACACCAGCCAGCGCTGTGGAGACCCAGCTGCCGACCTGGGAGCAGGATGCAGGGATGGGCCGCCGAGGGCCGGTTCATGAGCCTTTCCAGTGACGGGACTGGGTCTGACTAGGGGTGCGAGATGCTGGACTTCTAGTTTTGACAGTCGATTGGCCAGTAATTTTGAGCTACTGGGGAGCATAGGAAGAAGGGAAGCAGACGCTGGTGGCTGGTGGGAGGAATAATTAGATCGATTCAGTGTGGGTACTTTCACATTCCTGTGGGCTCCAGGTGCTCGTGTTCCGTATATAGTTGGAGCTATACCTTTGGAAAGTGCTAGAAAGGAGTATTTGGACACCACAGCCCTTCTGTAACAACTGAGAGATAAGCAGCGATGAGGTTTTCCCCTGAGAGGGAACACGGAGAGACGGAAACTCGGGGGGACAGGAGCATTTCACGGGGACGAGGGAGGAAACGGAGAGCCACAGGGCACGTGCACAGGGTGCATTCGCGTTGGTGCCTATGAGACAAACCTTGCCCTGGACTGGAGACCTCGGAGAGACGCCTCGCAGGCATGTGACCGTGCGTGACACTGGGAGGTGCGTGCGGAGACCAGCGGCCTGGACGCCAGCAACTGATGGGAACCATGATTTCTGAGTTTAGGTCTTTCTGCAGTTTTTCTTCTAACGGGAGTGGGCTGGGTCCTGCGCTTTTGTGCTTGCTGTTCTGCCGGCACGTCCTTGCCCCTCCCCTCCCTCTCCGGGAAGCCCCTGCGTTTCCAGCCCTCAGGCCGCACTTCCCTGCGGACTCTGCCTTCATCCTCGCCCTCCTCCCCACACGCGGGCTGAGAGGAGAGTTCCCCTCGCCCCCAGCGGTGCGACGCCCCGACTTGACAGCCTGTCGCCCTGCGTGTGTTGTTATTTTTCTTTCTTGCCCACAAGTCTGCAAGCATCTGTGTTGCTCACCCCGCCCCGGGCTGTTCTCTTGGGTGGAGTCTCGTGCACGCAGAGCCTCCGGGGGAAGGCGGCCTGTGAGCTTCCCACGGTCGCTGGTCTGCTGGCCCGGCCGGCAGGCGAGGGAAGGTGCTTTTTATCTGATTGCCACTCCTCCTACAAACACTGTTCGTTTCCCCTTTGTTTTCTACAAAGTCCTGCCCTTTGCTCTTCTTTTATAGCGCAAATACAGACAGCGATTAATTTGTAACTAGATTGATTTGCTTGGGAACCGAATGTTTTATTCTAGTGCTTGGAAAAACAAAGGTGTGTGAGAACCGCCTTGTCACCATTTCCCAGGAGAGGGGGCGGAGTCCACGGTGCAGGGTGTGGAGGGCAGAGGAGCCGGCTCTTTGGAGAAATGACGGGGAATCATCGAGGGCATGTGTTGTCTCTGGAAGTCAGCTGATTCATGTCCTAGTGCTGGTCCTATCCTTCCTGGGCGACCTTGAGCAGGTCATTTGATGTCTCACGCACACTGCTCAGGCCTGGCCTTCGGCCCTCGAGTGTGTTAGGTCTCCGAACCACGTGCAGGAAGAGGCAGGAAGAGGGGGCCCATCCAGCTTCTGACAGGCAGGGGCTGCTGTCGGAAACAGACGTGTGTAACAGCTGAAAGGGCATCCCACGGTGACTCTTCCAAATTCCTCGTGTGTATGTGTATGGGGGGGTGTGCACGTCTGTACGCATAGAACGTCGTGTTTTCTAAGCCCTCCTCACAGTGGGTATCAGTGCTCTTTCTGTTAAGAGTTTTGAGGAAACTGAGCAGAAAACGTAAACTCTAGTTAACACTGACATCTAATGACGCTGTCACCGCATCAGGTCCAAGACGTGGTGCCCATAACCAGCTACGACACGGCCGGGTCCTTCCTGCTGCTCGGATGCAACAACGGGTCCATCTACTACATCGGTGAGCGCGCCCCTCCCCCCCACCCCCGCCCCCCACAGTGGCCTCCCACGTTTGCAGACGACAACGAGCATATCGCCTTTGTTTAGTCTGCAGTGAATGCACCGCTCTGACACTGCTTCAATATTTTCATTTTTTAGATATGCAGAAGTTCCCCTTGCGCATGAAGGACAACGACCTCCTCGTGACTGAGCTGTACCACGACCCTTCGAATGACGCCATCACCGCGCTGAGCGTCTACCTCACACCCAAAACAAGTCAGTGCCCGGCGAGGGGCGCGCAGCGCGGACTCCCCAGGTGGTGCTGGGAGCGCGCGGTTCAGTGGGCGGGGCCGAGGCGGTTCTTGGTGTTCGAGCCTGGCAGTCGAGGGGTTTCATCCCCGTTGGTTCATGTTTGTTTGGTACCGAAGTCCCACGTGACTGGGAAACAAGCCCGGCTGGAGGCGGGACGTTAGTGCCACCTCCTCCTCCGAGTTGCGGGAGCCGCGTCCTTGCAGTGTTCACCGGGGTCGAGAGAGACCACGTGCACAGTTGCTTCGCACGGCAGGGGCCGATTTTCTTTTGAACTTAGGAGCTTTTGTATTTTTATCTGAAAAAGGGGGAGGTCTTGGGCTGTTGATCTTTCCTGGACAGTGAAAGATTAACACTTAATAAGTAAGCTTATGTCCTTGGGAAATCTTACGTTTAAGCTGTGGAGAAACGCATTTTGCCTGGAAGTTCAATATCTATAACTTTCATTGTCTTTCAAAGGCCATTGCAGTGAAATTAGCAAACCAGTTTTAAATCATTATTAGCAATCTTTATATTCCAGAGTGAAAGGTGAACATAAGTGGGACATTTAAACCCTACCAGTAGTGAAAGGGGTTTTAGGAAATGCTAACGCGTACAGTAACACCGAGAGATTTGGGTGTTCCGGGTACAGAGTCATTTCGTTGAATTCCTCGAAGGCAGTCATCGATCGCCTTCGGTATGAAATCAACATCCCAGTGTGCGCAGGGGACTCTGTTTGGACTTCAGTGGGGTTCCGGGGACGTGGTGCTAGGACAGGGGGTCACCGGTGCCCTGCCGCCCTTGGCCGCTGTGGGGCAGCAGGGGGTCAGGTGCCGGTAGCAGACCCAGAGCGAGATGCGCAGGGTTTTCACTCCCCACCCCCGCCCCCACCGGTTCTAAATCAGAGCGCAGGGTGAACCTCGGCAGTGACGACGGGGGAGAATGGGGCCCCCTCCCAGGTTATGAGAAGTGCCTCCCGGGGATGCGCTTTCTCCTCGGAGTCAGGTGGGTCGAGGGGGATGATGGAGAGAAGAGCTGTTAAAGCTGAGAGGCTCTCTGTCCGGGAGGCTTTTAAGAGCACCGGTCCGAGCTCCGCCTTGTCCCTGAGAACGGGGCGGAGTCCGGGCGCTTGTCCCCACCACAAAGCTCCTGCTAACTCCGAAGGGCGAGCTGACGCCAGCCCCGCGTGGGGGGCGGGGTGTGTGTGTTCCAGGGTCACGTGCTCTGAGACTGTTCAGTGGCGAGTACAGGGCGATCACTCAGGGAAGGGCCCGCGTTGTGGCAGAAGGAGGAGGGTGGTCTTTCCCGGCTGGAAGTGGCAGGACCAGGGCTGTGGGCACCGCTGATTGCGAGGTGCCCGTGGTGCCCCTCGCCCTTCCCGCCGACATATGAACCTTTCCACACTCACCGAGTACCTCCCGTGTCTCTGCACGCTGCAGGTGACAGGAGGAGGGTCACGATTCAGTCCGTTGAGGAGCGGAGGCGGGCGGATAGGGCAGTGGATTGCGGGCCTGTCACAGCCGCCGTGAGGGCGTCTAGGGCAGGGCTGGAGGGTGGAGGGCTGGGAAGGGCTTGCAGAAGGGTTGGGGCTCTGGCGGCTGAATCTGGGTTCTGTGCTGGGTTCTGTGCGTCAGCCCCAGTGCGGCGGAGCACGGAGTCCGGCCCCGCCCTTCCACCTGGGGCGCATTGCCATGGCAGCCCTACTGCTGCGAATGAGCGCCCCCTTCCTCCTTTCCTCCTGTGGCTGCAGGTGTCAGCGGGAACTGGATCGAGATCGCCTACGGTACGAGCTCCGGAGCGGTGCGCGTGATCGTGCAGCACCCCGAGACGGTGGGGTCGGGCCCCCAGCTCTTCCAGACCTTCACAGTCCACCGCAGCCCCGTCACCAAGATCATGCTGTCCGAGAAGCACCTGGTGTCAGGTGAGGGGCGGCATCCCGCCCGCCAGGGGGCCTGGGGCGGTGGGCTGAGCCCGCGGGTTCCCCACGCCCGCAGACTGAGAGGCCCTGGTGCAGTGTCTTCCGTGGGAAGGACACACTGATGGAGCTGGCAGGAGTTAGTGACTGCGGACATGTTAGGGTGGGCTTTTGGGGGTCCTTTGATTTCTGCTGGCTGCAGTACACATGAATTCAGGAGGTACCTCTTTTTTAAAAATCACTTTCTGTTCTGATATGTTGTTCTCATGGCATATTTTATTTCAAAATATTGATCATAATTCTGTTGAAAGGCTTTTTATTACAGAAATTTACCAAGTATAAATTTAATACAAATTTGGTGGCATTGTCTTGAAGTGTAAGGCTCAAGTTGTACATTTAGATGTAATTTTGTTTGATCATCTTCTAAAAATACTAAAAACTAATAGAATTTATAGAGCTTATTGGAAGAGAATACATTGTTGAGTTTATTGTTCCTTTAATTTTTCAGTGTTGATACTAAGCACTCTGCAGTCAGACTTGCATTTTGATACCAGCTGTTACCATGTAGTTTTGAAATTTAAGTGAAGTCACAAAGTCTGTTTAGCCAAAAACCGGGAGTATTTTGTCTCCAGTGCTCCACTGGGTTGTTCTGCCACCTGGTGGACATCAGCGTACATGCATTGACGTTCTTTTTCCCATAGTGTCAGTTCCTCTGTCTTAAGTGAAAGCTTTAGATAATGATTAATGTTAACAGATGGTTATAAGTGCTCATTTGAATCACATAACAAAATTTGCCATAAGTTTTAAAGTATTTAGATTATTTTTCTGAAACCTAGCAAGGTTAATAGTGAAGCCAGGCAATTATTTCCTATGGAGCTGAATAAACAGCCTAGAACTAAATATCTTTTCTTTTTTTGCACCAGAACACTGGGACTGTGAGAACTGAGAATTTTGTTACTTAAGTAACATTTGTCCATTTTTTTATTCTTGTTGCAATTAGCCAAAACTAAATTTCTTTCTAAAGTTTTGTTTTAAAATGTGCAACTATGGCATTTTACCCAAAAGGAAGTGTGTGCATACAGTGAATTTTGGGTGCTTTCTTGGTTATATACCGATGAGTAAGTTTTCTGAAATCATAGTGAATGTCAAATTAGTATACTTTTTTATTAAGGCATGTCACCGAAGTACAGTTCTTGCATTAATGATATTTTTTTGGTTTCTATTTTTTAATGGTGTATTCAGACCAAAGAAAGAGAGAGGTTACTTGTTAGATATGTCTTAGTATATGCCCACTTAATATTGTTTACATGAAAGAGTAAGCTAATTTTGGAGGATGTTTTTAAATACAGACTTATTGGATGTAAAAATAGCTCTCAGCTTTCTATGGAATCTTCATTTTCTTTGCTGTAGCTGTGAGCAAGCAAAAAACAGCTGGTTCCTAATAGTTTTTTGACAATCGTCATGTCACCTGTGACAATAAATTTTCATTAACTCCTGGTCTAGGCGGCTTAATATTTGAGTAATGTGAGTGGAAGTTTTCTGTGGTTTAAAAAGATAAAGTAGGCAACTCGTTTGCCATGGAGTTTCGCCATGGAGTTTCGCCGTGGAACAGGTTAATCCTTAGTATGGTCTCTTACGAAGGCTTTCTTTAACCCTTCCTGCTCTATAGGCTTCTTTTGTAAGGATCCGTAGATTCACTTACATACCTTAGATACTTACAGCAAGGTGAAAACCGTGTTCTCTTATTTGTATTGGCTAGGTACGAGTTAAGAATAATCTCAGGGTAAAGACGTCACCTGCCAGTCCGAGGGTGCTCTGGCCTGCTTGCTGGAGGCCGCAGGGGAGAGAGCCGCAAGGTGCCCGTGAGGGAGGTTCTGTCGGGGCCCTTCCGCCCGCAGTTAGCGGCTCTCTGCGCTCTCTCCTCCCGCAGTCTGTGCGGACAACAACCACGTCCGCACGTGGACGGTGACGCGCTTCCGGGGCATGATCTCCACGCAGCCCGGGTCCACGCCGCTGGCGTCCTTCAAGATCCTGTCCCTGGAGGAGGCGGAGAGTCACGGGAGCTACTCCTCCGGGAACGACATCGGTGAGCGAGATGCCCGAGTGGCCCGGGAAGGCGCTGGGGGCGGGGCGGGGCGGGGGTGGGGGGTCGTCTGCACGCGACGGCTGCATGGGCCGTGCCCAAGTATGTTGGCAACAGTAGAGGCCCAAATCCTCCGGGTTCAGATGTGATTGCTAGTTTCAGCTTTGAAACTCATTTAAAACAAATTTAGTGCACTTCTAAGTTCTATAAATACACAGGATTATAGCATCTTTCATTTTAAAAGTGAGCAAATATCCCCTCTTATTAGCATTTCTTCTTTTAAAACTTATCTTGAAATGCTAACCATTTTTGTTTGTAATTAAAAGCTAGGGTTGCTGTGCATATTTGAGACTTGGACTCTGTTCTCTCACTCCTTACAAGCTGGAAATGAAATCTGAGGCTGTTTGAGGGCCAGTGAGGTTCTTCCACACCGAGAGCAGTTTTGAGGCCCCTCGGGCCCTAGCGAACAGTGCGTGTGGCACCTCCTTGGCTGGGCTGCGGTTCCAGGGGACGGTGTGTGGAGCCAGTTCGGTTTGTGTCCGTGCCACACACACACACACGTGTGCGTGTGCACAGTCCTGGCAGAGACCAGGACTGGCTCGTTTCGTTTCCCCCGGGCCCACCGCAGAGTGCACGCTGCGTGTTCCCTGCACCTCGGGGAGCTTTCAGTGGTTCGCCGGGACCTGCTGGCTGCCTAGCGTGCGTTTCTGACCGTTCTGTGTGTGTGGTCAGAAGTGACAGCACTGATGGAAGACGGGGAGGAGGAGTGCCTTAGAATTGTCTTTTACTGTGATTGTTTCGCATGAAACAGTTCAATGGGCCCATCCTTGGTTTGCTCCCACGGCAACGGCTTTTAATTAGTTACCTTTGAAAAGCCACTTCTGAGAACCGCACCACCACAGACTTAGTGTTTTCGGGGAAAAAAATGCTCCGTGTTGCTAATTTTAACGTCGCTCTGTGATTCCAGTTCCCCGTGTGATGCCGGGCACTGGGAGCTTACAGATTCATTTTGTCATTTCCCCGGCTTTATTGAGATTTAATTGACATATAACATTGGGTAAGCTCAAGCTGTAGGGTAAACAGATGATTATTGAGTACTTTTGGTCCAGGCATTAGCAATCTGATAAGAACGAAGTAAACATCCCCTTCGAGTATGGTGAGCGGTGGGAGCAAAAAGCACACGGTTGTGTTTTGCACACGGTGCCGGAAGGCAAAAGGCACCCGGGGAGATGGCGCTGTCAGGCCCGTGCGCCGGCCCCAGTGATGGCCGCAGTGATGTGCACTGTCCTTGCTGCCTCTGGCCAGTCTACGTGGGCGGTGCGACCCCTACTGGGCGCCGGTGGGAACTGGTGTTCGGACCGAATGCCGGTCCAGGCAGTTCGTGTGAGAGCCGAGGTGTGCAGAGAGGGAGGTTCCCATCCGGGGCATTGCTGGCAGGGCGGACAGCACGGTGAAGGGACAGAGGCCAGGAGGACCTGGCCCGTAGGGGGCACATCCAGGTCCTCAGTGGTGGGTGGGAGTGAGGGCAGAGCCTGGTGGCTGGGGCTCAGATGTGGGAGAAGAGACTCAGAAACAGCCCGGTGACATCCTTGAAACAAAGCAGGGAGAATTTTTTTTTTTCTTTATAGCTTAAAAACTATCCTAAGAGTTACAGGTGGGAGGAACGGAACAGGAAGTCCCGTTTCAGTGGGGAGGTCGGGGCCGACTCGGTTCCAGTGGGGATGCAGTAATGACTGTGGGAGGGGACTGCAAAGATTAGAAGGCAAGAAAGTTCAGAGGTCGCACTTTTTATTGCTTCTGGAGCCCACTGAAGATAGGAGAGGCCTGAGGATACTTTGTGTTCTGAAGGACAGGAGTCAGTCTGGGGGAGGAGGGGAGAAACTGTACAGAGGGAGGTGGGACTAATTCATGGAAATCAGTCATGTGAGAAATCAGGACAAAGTGTGGGGGGTGGGGGGGGCAAGATCCAGTCCCGTAGTCCCCGTTCCAGGTACTGTACTCGTCACCACTGTCCTGCCTTTGTTCCCAGGTTACTGATGAGGTCGTTTCCTTCCGGTAGAGTTAGACTTCGGAAGGCTGTCCAGTGGCTGGTTGGCTGCGGAGCCTCAGGGAGAGCACGACAGTTTGGTGATTCAGTTTCCAGTTCCGTCACGTAGGAGCTGTGAGCCCTTTGGGTAGCTGGTCTCTTGGTGCCTTAGTTTTCTCATCTGTAAAATGGAGATAACAACAGTGCACCCCTCATACGGTTATAATGACCAAATTCAGTTGTCTCTGAAGCATTTACTGTGGCACAGGGTAAATTATTAGGATATTGTTTATTAGGCGTGATTTACATAAGATAACGTGGAATATCAGGTCTTTAGAACTTGTGTATCACATCTTTTGTTAATAAGTTAATATTATTTTAGCTGTTGAATGTGATGGAAAAAAGGATTATTAAAATTTGATATTTGTTTTGCATGAAAACATTTTATATTGTTCAGAATCTTCCTAAAATGGACAAGCCAATTACCTGCCTTGCCAAGTACAATCAAGGAAAAATCATTGAATCTGTTTTCAATTGAAAACTTTGCAGGATGCAACAGGCTTCTTAGTAATTAAATTCTGTTCAATGCAGTTGCACTTTATTTTTTTGGATTTTGCATGTTGGCTTTTCAAAGGTAAAATCAGCACATAAAAGTCACTTCATTTATATGTCCCTTTTTTGAAGTTGAGAGGAACTGAGCGCATCCTCGAAGACAGTAGGTCAAGCAGAGCATGTGTTTAGCAGGCTTCCTTCTGGGCCTGGCGATGTGCAGCCTAAGCGTGTCATCTTGCCTTCAGCTCTAAAAGCCTTCGTGCAAAGAATATAACTTTGCAATAGGTATCTCTTTAAAGAAATTTTAATGCCAAATGAAGTACTAGTATCACTGCATTTGTCCAATTGACATGGAATGCAACGCACATTAATAGGCATGAAAAAGCCTTTTCATTTTCCACATTAATAATTTTTTTAAATTAAATGAGATCATTTATATTTTAATCAAGTTCTTCTGACACCTTCTGTTTTCCGACCCAGGGCCTTTCGGAGAGCGGGACGACCAGCAGGTGTTCATCCAGAAAGTGGTCCCCATCACCAACAAGCTGTTCGTGAGGCTCTCGTCCACGGGGAAGAGGTAATGGCCGCCGCCCAGAGGTGCGCACTCAGCAGTCCCTCGGCCCCGAAGAGCGCGCAGCACTGGGTGACTGGGTACACCGATGGGTGCGCCGCCAGAAACACGCTGTTGGGAGAGAAGTCTGCTCGCGGTCTCGTGGTCGCTTTAGCGCAGCATCCGGCTGTGCAGGCGGTGGTGCCGGCCCCGCGGGACATTAGGTGTCGTGGTTAGGTGTCCTGGTTAGGTGTCCATGCTGCCGCAGATGGCCAGGAAGGGCTAGTGAGGACTCAAAGCCGGCAGCGGAGCCAGCCTCTGACTCGGGCGCTTCCTCTCGCTGGCTGCTGGCTTTGCACCTTCAACTTCGGTTCCTTTGTTGCTCAGAGCCCCAGGTTCTTTGTGAAAAAAGTTTCAGCAACCTTGGTAGCATGACCTTGGTAGGATGTCGGGGGGCTCAGTGAGGTGAAAGCATGTGACCTGTCCTGTCCCCGACCGTAGTGGGTGCTGAGTAGAGGTGAGTTCCCTCCTCCTTTTCTATGTGACTGAAATTTTACTTCTTAAAAATTTATTCATAGCCTTAAACACAGGGAGCTGTAACGTTTTTAAAACAAAAAAATGTTGCATGTCAAAAAGTAAAATTTCTATTAGTAGTCATTAAGAACATTATGGATGTTCACGTTAGTGTTACTGGTGCTGATATTTTTAATAATATCTCAGTTATGGTTTCTTCAGCATGGGGTTTCTCATTTCTTAATGTTTTAGTCACTCTTTGAACTAAATTTCTTTTTATTGAAATTCATGGCAAATAGTCGTAGTAACTATTGAGTTAATTCCAGGAAATTCTATGTATTAAGCTATATTTTTGTAAGCTTTTCTTTTTTAAAGAAATACAATGTATTAGAGGCCAAATTAGTATCTTGAGAAATGTCGTAAATCACTGCGGTGCAGTGTTGTCGGCGCATTTGGTGAGGAAGCTGCCCAACGCTTACTAAAGCTGGCATCATACTGTCACCTGACAACCAGCATTGCGTGTCCTGGTCACATTCTGACCTCCTCCTCGCTGTGGCCCAGACAGCACAGTGAGTCGCCACCTGCAGTTTCTGCAGGAGAGAGCACTTTGTGGCTTCTGACTCCGCGGTGCCGGGGGAAAGCTGCACTTACAGAAACGACAGCAGAAATCACGTTGTAGAGTGAAGCAGGTCGTTGGCCCCTTAGGAGGCCGGCGGAAGCTGTGTGAAGACGCTCGGGTTCTGGGGAGTGGGGGGTGTCCCCCCGGCCAGGGACGCTGGTCAGGCGTCTCCACACAGATACACATCCTTCCCGGTTTCAGGGTTTTGTCAGTTTTAAAGGGCTTCTCCAGCATGATGTCTGCTTGCTTTGTTTCTGTCTGTCTGTAAGTTCCTTTAAAAGAACAGCCCATTTCCTACCAAGGCTCTTTCAAGCCCGACTTAAATTTTGCCTGATTTTAATTACTGGACACATGATTTTATGAGCCTTTTCTCTAGACTCAAAGAAACAAAGTTTGACTTCGATTCCTCTTGACTTGTCTTGACCCCTTTAAATCTGTTTTTCATGCATACAGTATTCGACTCATTTTGCAAATGATAAATTAACTTCAAAAATCTCAGTTACAGCCCTGGCTGTGTGGCGCAGTGGATTGAGCGCTGGCCTCTGAGTGCTGGTGCGGCTCCCGGTCGGGGCACCGGCTTGGGTTGTGGGCCAGGTCCCCAGCGGGGGGCGTGTGAGAGGCAGCTGATCGTTGGATCTCGCGTGCATTGGTGTTTCTCTCCCTCGTTCCCCCTCCCTCCCCCCTCTAAAACTCAGTAAAGTCTCAGGGACGGGGTTACCCCTCCCCATGTTTACCACCGTGCGGCCCCCTTGCAGAATCTGCGAGATCCAGGCGGTGGACTGCACCACCATCTCCGCGTTCACCGTGCGGGAGTGTGAGGGCTCCAGCAGGATGGGCTCGCGGCCCCGGCGCTACCTGTTCACGGGCCACACGAACGGCAGCATCCAGATGTGGGACCTGACCACGGCCATGGACATGGTCAACAAGACTGAAGACCGGGGTAGGTGTCGGGGAGAGGCGCCCCGCGGCGGTGGGCGCGGGGCGCATGCGCAGTGCCCGCGGTCACGGCGCGGATGTTTTCCCAGACGCAGGGGGCCCGACGGAGGAGGAGCTGCTGAAGCTGCTGGACCAGTGCGACCTGAGCGCGTCGCGCTGCGCCACCCCCAGCATCAGCCCCGCCACCTCCGTGGTGCAGCCCAGCCGCCTGCGGGAGTCCAGCTCCAGGTAGGCCGGGCCCGCGGCGCGGGGTCCTCGGAGGCCCGGTTTTCCAGACTGCGTTTTCAGTTCAGACTTGCTGTTGCTGCTCAGTCAGGAAAAAAAGTTACTGAGTTTCCCCACTACGTGCTTCTGGTTCTTCTCACAGAAAAGCTTTTTTACCCTTTACTGTATTTTGTGAATTTCTGCTCCTTGGGGTGCCTGCTCTGCGATTGAGAATTTATTCAAAGGAAATCAGAAACATGGTGTCCCCTTGGACACTCTGTGGCGCCCTTTGTCCCTCTTGCCCCGGGGACATGCCGATAAGTGAGCGCACTGTCCTGTCTGACCTTTGCGCAGCACACGGCTTGCTGTTTGGTCTGCTGAGGTGTAACTGACGTCCACGCAGCACCGACGACATAATGATTCGGTCTCTATGTGCGTTACGCACTTCTAAGGCAATGACACAGTATAAGTTTTTAGTTAACCCTAACAATATCCACAGTCTGAACTTGGGGCCAAGTACTGAATGATAGTGGTTCTATATCGGTTTTAGTCCTTTTTCCTCTATTCAGGGATTTAGCTTGTTATAAAAAACAGTCACGGGGATATAAAGTACAGCATAGGGAATAGTGACATAGTGACACTGCAGTGACCTCACAGTAGCAGCTGGTCATTGGACTTAGCGGGAATCACGTCGTAAGTTCCATAAATCTCGGAGTGCTCTGTGGTCCACCTGAAACTAAGATGACAGACACTGTGTGCCCACTGCAGCGGAAGAAAACCCTGCCTGACCGAGGGCCTGGGTTTGCGGTGACAGTTTTATGCACACGAGCATGTGACACAGAAAGTACTTAGGTGTGTCATGTGCTCATACGGGTGGTTAGTTAGTGAGAGGTGCCCCTGGAAGTTTCCAGACCGATCTGAACTACAGCCTTTGACACCCTTGCAGCCTGCAGCTCCAGCACCCGGAGACCGTGCGCGACGCAGCCACCTACGGCTCCCTGCGGCCCTACCGCGAGAGCCCCCTGCTGGCCAGGGCCCGGAGGACCGAGAGCTTCCACAGCTACCGGGACTTTCAGACGCTCAACCTGAACAGAGAGGGGGAACCGGCTGTCCCCGAGAACGCTACCTCGGGCCCCGGCCACGCCGAGGTCAAGTGCGCGGCCGGGGAGTGCGCCGTGCCCGAGAGGAAGTCTCCGGGAGCGGAAACAAAAGGCGGGAGGGAATCCGAGAGCGGGTTGGAAGCGCACAAAGTAGCGGAAGCCTTCCTAGAGTCTAAGAAAAGGTCGTCGGAAGAGGAGAACGACAGCAAAGTGGAGTTGCGGAGGAAGGGGGGGTTTGAAGGCGGGGGCTTCCTGGGGAGGAAGAAGGTGCCCCACCTGGCTTCGTCCCCCAGCACTTCCGACGGGGGCACCGACTCCCCGGGCACCGCGTCGCCCTCGCCCACCAAGACCACGCCATCCCCGCGCCATAAGAAGAGTGACTCCTCGGGCCAGGAGTACAGCTTGTGAACACTCACCGAAATAAGTAGTCTTTTCTTTCTTTCCTTTAAATATGTATATTGATTTACAGGGGGAAGAGGGAGAGAAACATGGATTGGCTGCCTCCCACACATGCCGCTCTGGCTGCGGCTCGAACCCCCAACCTTTCAGTGTATGGGATGATGCCCCAACCCACTGACCGCCCAGCTGATGCCCCAACCCACTGACCACCCAGCCAGGGCTTTCTTTTTTTTTTTAATACATGCTTTTTTATTAGTACAGGTATTAAGTGTCTGAGACAACACTGTCATTTTCTAGAGGTCCCACGTTGTCCACCGCAGTGCGGACTTCCAGCAGAGGCCCAGCTGAGCGCCAGGGTGTGCGGACCGAGAGGATGTGCTCGGTGGGGGCCACGGACGCCCCCTGAGGAAGCGCCACATGGCAGCGCTCTTCAGTTTTACCCCAAAACTCTACAGATCAAAGTTGGACTTCGTCTGTCCTCTTTTTTACGGAATTATCTGGAGTAGGGAGATCAGAAACTCTTTTGACCTTTTTGAAGTTGGGTTGTTTTTTTTTTTTTTTGAGGTTTACACGTACGTTTAACTGGTGATTGGTAGAGCAAGGGTCCATTTCCAAGGGTCCATTTCCAGGCACACTGTCTCCGCACTTTCTCCGGGGAGCTGGGAGAGAGGTGCCCTGAGCACCCAGCCTAACAGGGCCGCGCCCACTTGGAGTGCGGGAACCCCCGGAGGGCATTCCTCGCCGCGATGGTGCCCGAGGAGGCGGGTCTTGCAGGGTTATCTTAAGCGAATCACATAATTCTCTTTGGAGCCTAGTCTCTCGACCCTTATTGTGATTGGAAAGCGTCCACCTGACGTCTGACGAGGTGCTATGTGTGTGACGAACTACCAGGTAACCCAGAAACACTATTCATGTCACGCAGCAGAGCGGACGGGTGGCACAGGTCCCTTGCGGGCCGTCATCGTCTGAATCTCGTTGTGAGAAGTCATGTGTCTTGTCAGGCTTCACAGATGTTACATGCCCAACATCGTCCATTTACACTGCCTTTCCAGTTGTGTGTGTGCGAGCAGGTAAAGTAAACAGAATCACCAGGGCCAAGGCCGCGAGTGCCCGGGAGGGGGCACTGGGGCAGCTGCTGGCCCGCCTCGTGCTGGGGCCGCGGCCCGCGCTCCTCCCCCGTTGGTACCGAAGGTGGAACGTGGCCCCTTTGTTCAGCTCGTGAGGCGACCGTTCTGAATTCTGAGTTAAAGGTTTTGGCTGCTGTAAAAATATTATTTTGAATATATTTTAAATTGTAAGAATAAAATAATTTTTGTGTTTTTTTCCCCAATTGGAATGATTTTCAAGATACAGAGAGATTTTCAAGTTTCTGCAAATAGGATGATTGTAAATTTCAAGCATTAAGCATTTATTGGTGAAAAATGTATATATTCCCATTTCAAGGACTACAGTGAGTGAAGCTGGAATAAATGCATCAGAGTTTACCATTTTACCCGTGGTTTCACAACCATTCTCTTGTATTTATATATTGATTAAGTCAAATAAAAGTGATTAAGACTATGTGTTTTCAGTTATTTCAGGAACAGTCAGTATCCGTTTAAAGCACGCCCACCCGAGTTCGTTCACCTCCTCGTCCCACAGTGAAAGCAGGGAGGGGAGGGGGAAATTCACATGTGTGCAAATGCACTCGCCTTGTCTGTGGGGTGTCGGAACAGCGAGCAAAGCACACGTTCAGTGTTACTAACAGTTGTAATTATCTGCTCTGTCTGTCTTTACGTACAAGTTGGGTGGGCAAGTAAGAAAATTAAAGCACAACATCGAGTACTTACCCAGCCTGTTCCCAGACTCCACGGCCGTTAGGAAGAGGCATTTATTCGTAACTGTATGTGATGTGCTAACAAGAGGTGTGGCGAGCAGCTGGAAGCGCTGTAACTAAGAGAACCCCTCCGCCCAGGGTGCAGCCGCACTGCAGGGTCACTCCTCTCCCCCTGACTCGGCTTGCCCTGCAGCCGGGGTGCTCCTCACAGGGCCCTGCCGACCTCACGGACAAAGGAGGTGGACGGAAGCTGCAGTGATGAGCTCTGAATTGGTGCGACTCCAAGCTGCTCCCTTCCACCAGCTCGGGCCTGCTGGAGAGGGCCAGTTATCCATGTAACCCATGGCCGCGCTGCCAGCCAGAGCCAGTGAAAAGTGCCTGTGGTTTTAGCTTCCAGGAAAGAAGTATTTTCCTAGGGATGGGACCCTTCACTACAGACAACCAGAAAAATAACATTTCTTAGACCTCTACAGGGGAGGAGCAAGGTCGAACACAATTCTCATTTCCTTAAGGGGTCACGGAATAACAAGCGACAGCTCCTAGCCTTCACACTGTGTCAGGTCAGCCCGCCTCCCTGTCCCACTCACGTTTCGCAGGCTTCCGTGCGCTACAGGTGGGTGTCGGTGAACGTGGTGTGCTCCTTGGTCACCGAGCTGAAGCCCTTGATGGCGTTCATCAGGTCCTCTTCATCCACGTACTGAAACAACCGGGCGGCCGGGTCAGGACGGCCCTAGTTTCTCCACGGCCCCGGCCCGGCCTGGCTCAGCACTGGCCGGGGCTGTGGGAGGCCCCCTGACTGAAACTCCCCGCGGTGAAAGGACCCCTTCACATGCCCGCCTGAACTCCAGAAGCGTCCCAAACACACGCCATCCGAGGTCTGCAACCTGCCGTACCTGCATCCTCCTAAGCCTCGGCTTTCTGGTTTGCAAAAAGTAGACTGTATATATATTTAAGGTTTAGTGCAAAAGGCAAGTGGAAGAACCAGAATGGGAGCTCTTTGCCTCATGGCTTCCTCCTCTTACTGCATTTGCATTCATTAACTAGGTTTGGTAATGCTCATTATTAGGCACAATTTACCGAGTGTTGGCAGTTCGGAAGCGGGCATGCGTGGCTCTGCCCGCTGCCTCTCACTAGTACCATCGAGAGCAGGTGCTCACAGCGTCCGGTGTCACAGTGGAAACCGGGCGTTTCTAAGGTCCCAGCTCCACAAAACAGTGACTGGCTTGTGTCCTTGGGTGAGGACACATGCCTAAGCCCTCCATGGGAAACTGCCACTTGGCTCTGCACCCAGCGCGATCAGCTGACAACTCCACGTGTCCACCGGCTAATGACTCCTGCTGTTCAGAAACTTGGGCTCTGGGTTGGAATCTCGGGATTCGGTGGTCACATTCACACCGGGGCGGCCCATGATTTAAAAATGTGTCACACGTCCCTCTGAACAAGGCGGGCGGACCGTGTATTTTATTTTTTCACTGTGATTGGAGCTGGAAACTACGACTCTACCTTAGTTAAGAAGGGCTTTGTGGAAGTCAGCAACTTCTCGGCGTAGGAAAAGTTAGGGCTTGCAGAGAGAGAGAGAGAGACAGAGACAGAGAGAGAGTCCGGAAGCCGGGGTGGGAAGGAAGGGAGGTGAAGGGCGCTGCCTCTCGGAAGGAGAGGAGCCGTGTCCTCGGTGGGCTCTCCATCTACTAACTGCCCCAGAGGGACGTCTCTCCCGCGGGAGCCCAGGTGGGCAGCCCAGCGGAGAAGTTGGCTGGGTGGCGAACCTGGGAACATGTTCCTTTCTGTCACCAGGGGCTCACAGCAAATAACAGACCACGACGAGGTTCGCTCTCAGTTGTTTGTGCCCGCTGGACTGAACTCGAGAAAGATGGGGTCCATAAGCAGGAGCACCCGTGAGACTTCCTGCATTACTAGGACAGGAGCCACCGAGCCCCTTGGGGGGCTCCTGTTCTCCAGCCGCGAGCCGGAGAGAAAGAGAGGGTGCTGCGCTGTGTCTTTCTCTGAAGTGAAACGTGCGCTTGCCCTCCGTGCCCTGTTTTAGGCCAACCGTGTTTCCAGCCCTCTTCTGCCCGAGGATGCCCCTTCACTTACTCGTGAGCTGACTTTCTGAGCGCTACTGTGTGCTAGGAAAACAAGGCGACGTCTCTGCCCTGCTTGTCAATCAATCACAGCGACCCCAGAGAAATGCTCCAGTTAATGGTCAGAGGGACGCACCTGGGCTGTGGGCAGCCCCCGTCGGGTGGAGGAGGCCCCATGCCCCCTCTTGCCTACTAGTCCCCCCAGGTATTTAGCAGAGGCTCTAGGGGAAGAAATCCACTCACCAATCCGCTGTCGTGGCCCATGATGGTTTCCCACAGCGAGTCGTCCACCAGGACCTTCTTGTCGTGAAGGTCCATGAGCTGGCTGACGCTGCGGTGCAGGGAGCTGTGGGAGTAGGCGCGGCTGAGCTGGCTCTGGCTCGGGATGCGGAGGACGGAGATGCTGCGGTTGCTCCGCAGGCTCACGCGCGCCCCGGCCCGCGGGATCTTGGTGTCGGCCATGCCCTGCGGAGAAAGTCGCTGCCGGTGATTCGTGGGTCAAGGAAAGGGGGGCTGAAACAGGACAGAGGCGTGCGTCACACCTCGTCAATGCAGGGAATGCCGTCTCCGCTGCCTCCTGCAGCACTCAGCTGTGGCCCGGGGTTCTTGGCAGAGGAGGGATGATAAACCGGCAGTCACGTTGGATGGCCTGCTGGCGTTCTGAGCACCCGGAGAGCGCAGGTACCAACTGTAGACGCCCCCTGTACTCAGGGGGCCGCACTGCAGTGGTGGGCTGACAGAAGACCCCTTCCTGACACAGAGCCTCTCTCGAGAACACCGCTCGCCCACGGTGGCCAGTTGGCCGTGTGCTCCCCGGCTTCCCACTGAGCATGGCTGATGCTTAAACATTCTCTCCCTTCTCTCTCATTCCACATCTGTCCCCTCGTTCCGGGATGCAGCCTCCAGGACAAGTCAGGTCTAACACCAGGAACACAGGGGCACTCTGACTGGGGCCTGGAGTCCGATTAGGATGCTGCCCCCGCCGGGCTAATCAGCGAGGCGTCCCTGCTTTACACCGCGCAACCGACACGCCATGCAGCAGGCCATGCATTCATGCAGCACGCAGAGCCACCTCGAAGTGCATGGTGTAGCTTTTCAGGGTGACATTGCTGGACACGTCGGACACGTCCGCCACAGAGTCAAACTGAGGACAAACGGGGAGACATCGGTCAGTGTGCGAACATTTTCAAGCTCGGCGTTTCCCCGACGGTGTCACACACTCGTACTTCAGCGCTGTCCTGAGATGGCCAGATATGCACACGCTTGCACCAACCACAGACCGCAGGGCTCAGAGGCATTGCTGCCTTCCCTGGCTGGCCCCAGCCTGCCTGCGACCTGGGCGTGCCAGCTCCGTCCAGGGCATGCCAGCTCCGTGCAGGGCTCACTCACTGCTCAGTGCTGTGTGGGGAACATGGGACGGGTCTGGGGGGGGGGGGGCGGACAAGGCTGCCCTTCACTCCTTTCCATTTTTTCATGTGTTGGGACAAGCAGTTGGACCAGACATCTGTGTCCGGTTTTGCTGCTGCTGTGGTATTGTGACTTAAGAAATATATCTGGTCTTCGTCCCCATTTCTGGCACAGAGCTCCTAAAACCCTTGGGATTTCCAAAGTGATGAGAGCTGCAAAGCTGTCTTTTGTTACGTTAACTTGGTGGCTTTTGGGCCACACCTGAGGAGGGGCAGGTTGCTAGGAGGACGGACCACAGGAGGAGAGAGTTGGGACTTCTAGTCCTACCTCCTGACCCGGCTGGCTGTGGGCTGAGTCAGTCAGCAACAGCCGATGACTCCATTCACCGACTGATGAGCCTCCTTAAAAACCCGGGAGCACCGGTTTGGAGAGCTGGGTCGGTGAGTGCCTGAAGGTCCAGGGCAGGTGGCACACCTGGGGAGGGTGTGGGAGCACGTGCCCTTCCCCCAGGCCCCGCCCTGTGCATCTCTCCCAGCTGGCTGTTCCAGAGTTACGTCCTTTTGTAATAAACCAGCGATCTGGTGTTTCTCTGAGACCTGTGAGCCGCTCCAGTAAATTCATCGCACCCAGGGAGGCAGGAGGTCACTGGAACCTCCGGTCTGTACCTGGTCAGAAGCTCAGGTGACAACCTGGACCTGTGACTGGCACCCGAAGTTGGGTGAGGGGGACAGTCTTGCAGGACTGAGCCCTTCGCCTGAGGGGTCTGACACTACCTCCAGGTAAACTGTCAGAATTAAGGTGAATTGTAGGACAGTCCGTGTCAGGGAATTGTTTGCTGGGAAAAACTGCCCACATGTGGAGACCAGGGGTCAGAAATTTAGCCGCCAGGTGCCACGTGCTCACATACAACCTTGGTGCCACCTGGAGAAAGAGTGGCCATAGGGCGGTGCCGCCTTTGGGCACATAGCTTGGGGAGCACTCTCGTGCTGGGGGGAGGGCTAGGAATTACAAACTGTCTTCCCACAGGGGGGCAAACCCCACACCCCAATGCTCCTTCAGAGTCAGTCACCTTTAACCTCTCTGTGCAATGATTCCCCGCCACCCCCCCAGCACCATTTGGGAGACCCTCACGCTCACACCTTGACCTGAACTCTTGTCTCGGGCGTGAGTGCCCAGGAGCTGTAAGGAGCCGTCCACCCTGGGGACCCGGGGCCAGGGGATGAACCAGGCACTGCTAGGAGGTCAGTCCCTCCCTGGCTCCCCTTCTCATTCCTAATCCCCCCAAGTTGCACAGCTGTGTGACCTGTCATTCCCCTGCCGTGCAGCACAGAGCAGAAACCCTCCGGCTGGGTGCGTGCTGGAACCACTTTGGGGAGTTAAAAAGAGGAGGCAAATCCCCAAGTTCCACCCCAGGCGGGTGGAATCAGAACTTCTGGGATAAGGCCCAGGCAATGGTATTTTGGAAAGCTTCCCACGTGTCTTAGTAACAAAACACCTTAGACTTGGCTTACAAACCACAGAAACGGACTTCTCAAGTTCTGGAGGTTGGAAGTCCAACCTCAAGCTGCTGGGGGAACCGAGGGCCGGGTAGGGACCCAAGGGCTGGGTGGGGCCCGTTCCCTGGCTCATGGATGAGGGATGTTCTTGCTGTGGCCTCTCAAGCAGGAACCCCATTCATGGTGGGGTTTCCTAATGACCTAATGGCTTCCAAAGGCTCCGCCTCCCCAAACCCTCACACTGGGGATTAGGATTTAATGTAGGAATTTGGGGCAAGGGTGGGGGTGGGGGGTGGGCATTCAGTCTGTAACACCAGGTGATTCTGATGTGCAGCCAAAGTGAAGAACATTCTAGAGTTAGCCTCCCTTGGTCCTCCCTCACATTCAGTCAGACCTAACTGTCATCTAGTCCCTTGCTGCCGAGGCTCCAGAAGTATTTCCCTGTAAATAAAAGCACGTACTCCGGTCTCAGGGCAGGAAATGCGCCCCCCCCCAGCCCCCGCCCCTTTTAGAAACGTACCACGTGGGTTTCCCGCGGCGGGTGGACGCCCAGTGGGGACATCCTCTTCTGAGCAGGCACCAGGGGCGGCCTCTCCCTGACGTAGGGCTCCCTGTGGACCCGCCTCTGCAGGATCAGCGACAGGAAGATGGCCAGCAGGATGAGGCCCAGGACTGCCATGAGCACGATGAACCACAGCTCGCTGTAGAACTCCGCGCCACCGCTCCTGGGCCCCGTCTTCCCTCCCGGCGTGGTCAGCACCAGGCCTGCACCGGGGCACAGGGGGGCGAGGTCACTCACTCCTGAAGGCAGCCCTGGTGCTGCACGCAGTGGGTCTCAGGGTGCTCGTCTGTGCCTGTGCTCAGGCAAAGGGAGGGGACCGTGCGTTGGGGGATTGCACAGAGAGCTCACAGCCCCCTGTCCCTCCGGAGACCCGGCTGACCCACAGTGGCTACAGATCACCGCTGCCTTGGCCCGTTTGGGGGACAGATGGCAGGAGGGGGCAAGCGGACTTTCACAGGGGTTGTGGAAGTAACCTTGAGGAAGGCCAGCTTCAGTGTGGTGTTACTAATAATCCTGCCCTGGCTGGAGTAGCTCAGTGGATTGAGCGCGGGCTGTGAACCAAAGTGTCGCAGGTTCAATTCCCAGCCAGGGTACATGCCTAGGTTGCAGGCCACGGCCCCCAGCAACCGCACATTGATGTTTTTTCTCTCTCTCTCCCCCTTCCCTCTCTAAAAATAAATAAATAAAATCTTTAAAAAAAATCCTGCTGCAGGGGCCCCACTGCGGACAGAGTCAAGGCCGTGGCACCCAGGGGCCCCTCGCTTCCTGCGACGGCCCATTCCTCAGAAGCTGTGTGCACACCGGCTCAGGGACATCAGACCCCTGCGTGCGCTTGCCTGCCAGCAGGCAGTCTGGACAGTCCTCGTGCCCAGGCTCAGGCTGAGTGTCACAGGCTCTGGGAGTCGTCAGCCAGGGGCCCCCTCAGGGAGGACCGCCTACGGGAGGAAAGGCTGCAGCCCCTGGACTTGCCCTTGATTTCTCTTCACGTGCGGAGAGGTCACGCACTGTGACCGTGCGCAGGAGGCCTATCCATGCAGCTCCTGTTTAACGAGCACTGACCCTGGGCCAGGCCCGGGGGGAGGGCTTCACAGGGCCACGGGAGGGGGTGACAGGGTCATCACGACAGTGGCTGCGGGGACAGGAGGCGTGAGCCTGGCAGACGGCAGAAAGGCCCGCAGGGGTCCCTCACGGCGGGGGCGGGGGGGGGGGGGACTGCAGGACAGCACAAAGCACTGGCATCCCATACACCGAGCACGAGAGGGTCTCAGAGGTCCTCCCCAGCCTGGCCACTGGCTGGGGCGCATGCTGACGGGCTCCTGTCAAGAGGAGGAGGCGCAAGCCAGCGCAGGTGCAATGCCTTGGGCAAACGCCCCCCTTTTTAGCACTCCAGCCACTGGGCAGGCTGCTTGGCATGCCCACATTCTCAGGGGACCATGGGACGAGGTTGAAGGGGGGGGGGAAGGTGACGGGAAACTGAAGCTGGAACCCCATGACCGCAGGGATAGGACTCTGTCGGCTCCAGGTCTACTTCGAATGGCCATGAGGTTAAGACAGTCGCTCTGGCCCTGGCCAGGTGACTCAGCGGGTGGGAGCATTGTCCTGTAGACCAAAAGGTTGAGGGTTCGATCCCTGGTTAGGGTGCGCATGGGAGGCGACCAATCATGGTTTCTCTCTCACATCCAGGTTTCTCTCTCTCTAGCCCTTTACTTCCTCTTTCTCTAAGATAAAATTAATAAAAAAAAACAAACAAATCCTCTGATATCCTTGGCTGAAGATTAAAAAATGCCACGTGGCCCCTCTGGGGCTCTGTGCCTCACCTCTGCACTGGAGGCTGCAGCTGAGGCTCCGCCCGCGCCCCAGCGGGTGAGAGAGCCCCGAACCGACCGGGGCTGTGTGATGAAGCCCAAGCCACCGCCTGGGCTGTGCCCTCGAGGAGGTGAGTCCCCCGCGTGCGTGGCGCGAGGCTGTAGCTCCAGAAGCCGGTGTGATGGGCCCAGTGGGCCCCTGGCCGGAGCCGTCACCGGGAAGGCAGGGCGCCCGCCCGAGGGCGGCCCCAGGAAGGGAACGGCTCTCCGCGCAGCAGGAGGGGAGCGGCCCCGCCTGTCCCTCCTGCTTGGAGGCTGCCCCCGGGCCGGTAGACGAGCGTGTCAGAAACATTAACACGGACTCTGAGCCTCTCAGCCGGCCGCTCCGTTATGGGCTTTTCCAGAGCTCGGCACAGTCCTCAGCGTTTCCTCCTCTCATCAGTGGGAAACTCCTCTTTTCACAATCCTTTTCCATGTCAAGGGACCCCGTCCTCGCCCTGGCCGGGTAGCTCAGGGGGTTAGAGCGTTGCCTCCATATGCCAAGGGTGCGGGTTCGATCCCCGCTCAGAACACATAAGAGAATCAACCAATGAGTGCACCAAAAAGTGGAACACAAAATCAAGGGTTCTCTCTCTCCCTGCCTCTGAAATCAATAATCAAAAATAAACGAAAATAGAAGACTCCACCCATCAGTGGGTTTTGCCCAACCTGGGGTCCAGGTCCCCCACGTGAGGACCACCGGGATGGGCCTGTGTAAGAGCCAGGCCCTCCTGACTCTGCCTCTGTGCCCGGGGCCCGGGAAACCAGGACAGACCCGCACACCGGGGTGATCCCGTGCACGCCTGAATCTGAGACTTGTTGCTTTAAAAAGCGCCTGGGCCAGGAGCCAACGGAAACACCAGACCCTGTGTAAGCTCTGCGGGACATTCCTGGGGGAGCCCCGGCGCCCCTCGGGCCTCCGTCTGTCCCCTGGGGAAGACGCGGGAGTCGCTGAGAGTCTTAGATGACTGAGGACAAGGAGGGAGGCTCTGCCGGGGAGGGGTTGTGTGAGGTGCTGCGAGGAGGTGCACACGGCACCAGACGGGAAGTCTGCAAGTAGAAACTAACTTCATTATCACACAGACTGAAACAACCCTTGATAACAGTATGTATGTTCCCCAGCGTTTCAGAAGTCGTGGACTCGTTTATTTAAAAACAAGGTCCCAACTATGTATGCTTACAAATTTCATATAACATTCCTAACTGGGATCTAAAATAAGGTATCAGTCTCACTTGGGCTCTCAAAAAAATTTTTTGGTGCTTTTCTAACATGCCCTTTGAAATAGTCAGTCTTGCAGATACCAGAGTCAAAGACTGTGGGAAGAATTCAATTCAAAAGCTGCTCTGCAAAAGTTACGGCTTCGCGTCCTCGGCCACACTACTTGTATTAATGGTTGGTCACAACCTTTTACGGAGGATCCAAGGCAGGCATTTCCCAAATTCCCCGTTTCAGGCTCTGAACCTGGAATATTATTGTTATGATCGATGCAAATTGGCATTAGAGCATTTTCTCTCGTCATCTGATCTCTCTCCTCCTACTTCCCCTAGAAACTCATCTTAGGGGGAACGAAGTCTTCTGTGCAGCTCTTGATGGACAGGATGTGTGCCGAGGAGAGTCCAGTCATCTCTCTCTGCACCTACAATCAATCATTTGGCATCTTCACGGTCTGTCCTAACCCCTTGCCTAACGCCGGTTCTATGAGGACTTCTGAAGATTCTGCACAACACAACACAACACAACACAACTCCTCCCAACAGTCAGTGCCCGTCCACTAGCACGAGCATGTACAAACAAACAAACGCATGTTTCTTGACAACCAAGAGGCGCTACAGGAAGCACAACACAAGGGAGGGAGATGCTTACCCAGTCCAGTGGAGCTGTCGTACCGGATGAGCGGTGTCTTGATGCTCCCTTCCTCCGTGGTGCACGTGACCTGGAAGAAGAAGGCTGCACGGAAGGTCAGTGGCTCCCCACGCAGCACCCTGCACGGCGGGCACACTTTCAGACGGACAAGGTATCGCAGCATGAGAAAGTCTGACAACAGGCTTCCAGGGCAAATTGTGAGGTTCCACCTAATACACAACCTTATTTCTAATTTCATGATTACCAGGAAAAGCAGCTATAATTAGTGTACTAACAACGTGTGTGTGTGTGTTTTAAAAAACTGGCATGGGAGGAGAAAACAACCCTGGTGGGGATGTCATGTGATGCTTTTGCAGCAACACACACACATATACACACATATACATATATGTGCATACATATATAATTTAGTTAAGCTTCTAAATTAAAGAAGCTTAGAGCTTACACAGCAAAGTTAAAGAATTCTCAGAGGAGAAAGGATGATACATGGAGTGGACCTTGTTCTGCATATGGGCTATACCGGTTCCTTTAAAACTGACAGTGACCTTTAGCTCAGTGACCCCATTCCTTACTAAGCGGGAGCACTCAAAAGGGATCATGGAAATCAAATGAGCTAGATACCGGTTTCAGTAGCCAGGAACCAGAGGGAAGTGAGAGGTGGAAGGCCAGCTTCCTGCCACCACCAGCTGCCCAGGTGACCAAGAACTGTGGCGACAAAGATGTGTAGCTTGACAGTTGTAAAAAATGGTATTGACAGTGTTTAAATACCAGAAATGCAATGCCAGAGCCCACTGTTTATCTGTGCTTATAGCCAAATTAAATAGTATTTTCAAGAAAATGGGAACAAAGCACTAATTCATTCACTGTATAAATCCAGATTACTTAAAACAGCTTCACTCATTGGTCCGGCACCACATAGATCATTCAAGAATACTTAATACCTTGTACAGCTTTTTCTCATTTCAGTGGAAAAGGCAGACAAAGCCGAGGTAGAACACACAATTAAACAGGGAGAAAGGATTCAGTTTCAGAGGGAAAAGGGTCATTATTTCAGGGCCAGCACCCAGGCAGTTTCCGAAAAGCCCTGCCTCAGGCCCTTTCCCTCGGAGGCGGTCGCTGCCCGGCGGGGCCGCACTGGGTGGCTGCAGACGCGCCTGGAAAATCTCCAGGTCCCTGAACACGCGCTATTTCAGGATTCCCCCCACCTGCCCCTGGGAGCTTTTTCTCCTGTGAACCTGCCCTGCCCTCCAGTCTGGGTCCCCCGAGGGGACACCCATGTCCTGCAGGGGCAGCCCTGTCCTGCATCGTGACATCCACGCACCAGGCAGCCAAGAGGAGGGAAAATCGCATTTACTCCGAGCGGCAGCTTTCCCGTGAGAAGGGGCCACTTCCCACTGAGACAGTGTCAGGGTGACCCTCCGCTGGCCACCATGCAGGGTGAGCAGCTCGGGAAGCTGGGGAGCCTCCCGCCTCCCTCGAGGAGAAACAGATGGCAGAGACTCACTTCTGCCCGCCATCCTGGGGAGGTGGAGGGCGGTGTCCAGGCCCCGGTACAGGCGCTGGTCCCTGTCGGTCAGCACGAACTCCTTCAGCGGGCCGTGCAGGAGGAAGGAGCCGCTCCAGTCGACACGCACCGTGGTCAGGTTGCTGTCCACCGAGAAGGGGGCTCGGTACTGCGGCGCTGTGGGGGAGGGGGGACGCCATGAGAACGGCCACCTCCCAGCGGGAGCGTGTGTCTACCCTTTTGTTTTCAAATACGAGCAACAAAAATATTTGTGGCATTGCTAGAGCCCTTCCTACAGTCCTCAGTGTTTTAAAAAACCGCATGGGAGGAGAAAACAACCCTGGTGGGGATGTCGTGTGATGCTCTTGCAGCAACACCGCACCTACCTGCCCCCAGATCAATGGAGAGCAGTGTTTGATGGAACAAAACCATGCACACGCCAGGGTTCTGCTTGCAACAGAGCCCTGAGCTCATAGTTTGTTGCTTTTTCCTTCTTCTAACAGGTGAAGTGTCCTGAACACACTAACTACAGCAGATAGCTATTTTTCATATCGAATCAATATTTATTGCTACAGAGCTCCAAGGACTAGATGAAGTGAATACATCCCCCCCACCCCCTCTAAACCAAACCGCTTAGATGGTGAATTATGTGCGTCTGGCGCCGTTTGTTTGGAAAGCTTTTTCGGGAGCCCTTCGTGTGCTTCCTGAGATGGTTAAAAAGCCTCGCAAACAGCAATTCAGGTGCAGGAATTCATGGCGCTGGCTGATCAATCGGTAACCCAGCACGTTAGAACATAATCAAGCTCCAGCCTCCTAAGTGTTGTATCACACCCAGACGCGACGCTGTGTTTCCAGGCCTGCTCTCCTTCTATATCTCAGCCCCTTCACTGTGACGAAGGAAAAAGAACCCTTTACTGCAGCTCTTCAAGTAAGCGACTAATTTTTGTAGACACAAACGAAGGAATCCCGTGTCATCTTATCGAGTCAGAAGAGATGGACTTCCTGAGATCTCGTTTTCTCCAAAATAACTAATGGATCTGTAGCAGCGTTAAGATCCACCTGCACACTAACTAAGAAAAGAAGGGTGCTGGAAATACATTGGGTGTCCTTTTTCTTAAAAATTACATCCGTCTGTTGCTAATGTCGAGAACTATAACAAAGGCAGGAATAATTCGTGCTTTTGTGATCGTAAAATCCAACCATGAAGACAAATGTAAAGTCTTAGCTTTCAAAAGGAGACATTTTCATCAAGCCATAATTCTTTTTCTTTTTTCCTGTGAATACTAAAGCAAGAGATACCAAGCCCCACTTAAATGCCTGGTTTTCCAGCACAAATGTTGCCCAGTATCTCCGTGGACACACTGCTGCATTTGTCCGGACTTCCCTCGGTCAGATCAAGAGATTCCCCCATCTCTCTACATCAGAATGGTGCAAACGGAGACAGGGCTTGTCAATCATACAAACAGAGAGGGGAGCTTTATTTGCCCTTCAGGACTTGGAGGTCTTCCTGAGGAAATGAGTAACCAAACAATCAAAATAATCAGGAACCGGGGGTCTGGAGACAGCTCCCGTGTCCCCAGCGCCCGCTGCACTTTGAGGTCCCTCAACCCTGAAGACAGTCTCTGCCACTCCCGTCTACAAGTGCCAGTGCTGACTGCCGAAGCTGCGCTTGGGACCTGGTACAATGTTTCTGGAAGGCAAGACGGCAGTAAGGACCCCAAGACGTAGAGTGTTAAAACACTCCCTGCAGCGAATTCCATGCATCGAAATTTAACTGAAGGAGAGAATCCGATGTTCAAACAAAGAACTGTTCACCAAGAAATTCCTCACCACTTTTACAAAAGGAAGAAAACAGCAGTGACTGAAATGCCCAACCAGATTATAGGATGGAATGCCACACCCCCATTACACTCAGTGGCTGAAGATTTTTTTTTTAATGCCATGGGAAAGGCAAATAAAATAATGTCAGGTATAAAAAACAGACTATAAAATTTTAATTCTAGGATGATCTCAGCCACGTAAAAAAAACTACTCAAAGGAAAGGTATGAAAGGAACAGAGCATCCTAAACATTAACAGTGGTTGCGTCTGCGTGGGGGGATGATAAGCAGAACCAGCTTCCTGGGTGTGTTACCTGTGCCACTGAGCAGGTGACAGGTGTGTTACCTGTGCAGAGTCCTGGACTGGGGCTGATGCTCTGCTAAGGCTCAGAATTCCTTATGATTTTTGAATGAGGAGCTTCATATTTTCCTTTTCCAGTGGGCCCACCAATCACGTAGCCGAATCTAAGGACTTGGTTCTTAATGGTTTGTATTTGCCAACAATATACACACATACGCTATAAAGTGTAACGAGCAGTTACTTTATAGAAATGTAAGAAGGCCTCGATGAATTAGTTACTTGTCCTTTTCTGGGACTCAGGTGGCCTCTGCTTTTCCCGACGCTGCCATGTCTCAGTGCTGTATGGGAATGCTGTGCTGACATTACATAAGTTGAAAAGAAAAGGAGTGACAAACTCCTTTAGAAAAGTCTCTATTCTCTGTCTATTGTCTTCCTTCCCATTCATCCATTTCCTCTAAATGGGGCTCACCCCATTACATGTGAAAAATCTCACTAGATTCACCTTTGATCTCCAGGTTATTAAATGCAAGAGGCATTTTTTTTTCCTAATAGTCATCTTCACTGATGTCTCAGTAGCAGTCAACAAAACTAAACCTTCACTCCAATCCTTTCAGAAAACTGGTTTGCACCCTGGCTGGCATAGCTCAGTGGATTGAGCTCAGGCTGTGAACCAAAGTATCGCAGGTTCGATTCCCAGTCAGGGCACATGCCTGGGTTGCAGGCCACAGCCCCCAGCAACTGCACATTGATGTTTCTCTCTCTCTTTCTCCCTTCCTTCCCTCTCTAACAATAAATAAATAAAATCTTAAAAAAAAAAAGGAAACTGGTTTTCTCCACTTTTCACGACAAGTCTCGCCCGGTTGCCAGGATACCCTCTCTGGCTTATGGTGGCAGCGGCTTCTACTCACGTTCTTTCTGAGTGGTGAAGCTGGTCCATTCGGAAGCCGCGCTGCCCGCCTCGTTGTGGGCCACGACCCTCAGCCTGTAGGCAGTGTAGGGCTGCAGCCCACCCAGGCTGGCTGTGGGCCCCAGCCCCCTGTACTTTGTCTGCGGCTGGCTGGGGGTGCAGGGGGCGTCTGCATCCGGAGGGCAAGACCCGTGCAGCTGGAGCTCATAGCTAGGAAAAGAGTGGACACGGCGAGAGAAAATGGGCCATGGAATTAGTTCAACTTGCTTGTAAAACTGGTTATATTTTCTAAGACATTTTGATTTCATTGAAGTACACGCTCTTTAAAATTTCCATGTGTGGGAAACCACTCTCAGACACACTTTATGTAATGCTGCTGGAAGACACACTTTATTGAACACCGCTGGAGACGAGCAGCGGTGAAATAGAAGTCACTTACACACACGATGCTGACGACCCGGAGACCGGTCACCCTAGCTGGGAGAGGTAAGACACTTCTCTCCCTTTAGCAGAAGCTGATACAATTGTTCTCCTCTGTTGAAAATGAAGAACATCTCTTTGCCTCTGATTATTCTGAGTGAAACAACTTTTCACTTCTTTCAAGCAGTGGCTCGTTTCGACATGGTGAATTAGATCAAGGGAATTCTGACTTAACCCCAGAACTTTTCTGCCCCCACTGAGGCTGCAGGATGGATCCTTCCAGAACCACGAGGAGAAGCAAACTCCCTCAGCGAGTGCAACCACACGGCATCGTCTTCCTGACTTAAGGACAGTTTTGTGGTTCTCCTTTCTATCCTTCCCCGATACTCCGATCTACAACACGCTGTGGGGAACGTCACCACTGACATCAACGTATCTGTCTAATTAGCTATGGGATCTGTTCACTAAGCAACTCCTTCCGCGGGGAGGAGCTGGGTAACTCAGTTCGCACGTCTTATTTTGGTGCGTGCGTTCTTCCCGCTGATCGGTTACCTTAGGATGACGCCGTTGGGGAAGAGCGGGGGCCCCCACTGGCAGGAGGCCGTCCTGGAGGCCAGCGCGTGGACCTGGGGCGAGGACAGGCCCGAGGGCGGGGCGGGGCGTGTCCTCAGCTCCGCGGTGGGGCCCCTGCTGCAGCAGCCGGCGCAGGTGCAGGCCTCCACTCCGACGCGGTAGGTGGTGAAGGGCCGCAGGCCGCGGAGGGTCTGCTGGGCGGCCGGGCCTTCCGACAGCTGCGGGGCGGAGAGAGGGCTCGATGAGGCCGCGTCCGGGACACAGCCAGGGACGCACGTGCACGGGGACCCCGCCTCCCACGGCCGGAGTGTGCGCTGGGTAGCCTGGGAGAGGCACCATGGCTGTGGCCAGTATTTACCCTCCAGGAATCACCGGCCCGTTGGAGAGGCACGACTGAGACATGCGGAAATATGTAACGATGTAACGGTTAGGGAGACGTGTGAGGTGGTCACCGGACGGAAATCACAAGGCATACACTATTACCATAGAAAGATACTGGAAAATGGCACAAAATGCACAAAATTTTGATAAAATTCTGTGACCCTCAGAATGATGCCTTAAAAAATCTGTATTTGAATTATATTCCTACTGGACATTCTCTAAAGTCCATATTCTGCCATTGTTATTTGCACGTAATTTTGGGGTCAAAAAATCCCCTCAAAATTAGCCCTGCCTGGCGTAGCTCAGTGGATTGAGCTCGGGCTGCAAATCAAAGCATCACAGGTTCGATTCCCAGTCAGGGCACATGCCTGGGTTACAGGCCACAGCCCCCAGCCACCGCACATTGATGTTTCTCTCTCTCTCTCTTTCTCCCTCCCTTCCCTCTCTAAAAATAAATAAATAAATAAAAATCTTAAAAAAAAATCCCCTCAAATCCAAGTTAGAGTTGGGTACTCAAGAGCTTAAAATATATATATGTATTTGTACATATATATCTGTATATTTGAAAATATGTAATATAAAAATACAAAATATATAATATCTGTATTATTTTTATAAATACATCTGTAAAAAATCTTTATATTTTTATATTGAATGTTTTATATATATTTAAGAGTTTGATAGTCTATCTTTTTTTGGTTTATTTGGAGCAAATTTGTTTTTGCCTCATTGTGGTTTCATTAAGAACTCTTTGGGACAGAAGCCTTCAGAAACGAAAAAACTAATTTTCACGTTAACAGAAACAACATATGATTAAGAAGAGCTATCCGCTATTGAAAAACATTGCATACGATGCACTCCAAATATAAATTATTTTAGTTTATTAATATTATCATTGTATAAGCATGGATAATCAAGGGTTGATTGTATTTACATCATCTATATTTATTGAATACGGAGCCCTGTAGGAAGTATGCTAATTCTCCTTTAACACTCAATGGGAGACTCCCTCGTAGCTGAGGGTTGTCGTGTGAAGCTGCGTTTTGGTACTGGGCTCTGGCCTCTGAGGATGTCCGCACACTTGCCCAAGTCATTGCCTAAACTGGTCTAAATAACATATAATGCAATCCTGGGATGTGCACCATTTCTCTCCGAGGTTTACGTGAACAGAGTATGACAGTCTGTACTTGTCCGTGAGAAATGGAAGAGTGACGGAGAAAAGCGGCTTCCACTCACTGGCTTTCAGCCTCTTTATTTCAGTCACACAGGAGCTGGTCTCATCGACTGTCAGGGACCCTTCAGCCACTGGCTGCTAGGAATGCTGATGCCCCCGAACAGCCCACCCTGTGTCCCCGATGGGCCCCGAATGTGGCTACACAGCTTTGCTGACTAAGCTGTTTTGCAGTCTCTCTCAACGTGCTAGAACTTTCTCAAAGGCACCAAAAGGAAGACTGCATTTCCAGGATGTTCCAGAAATTTTCAAATGCCCACAGGAGGATCCCAAGGGCATTCTTCATTCTAACTTTCCTCTTTTTCAGAGTGACACGGCCATCACCAACACGGCCATCTGTCTGCCCCTTGCTCTGGGCCACTCGCTACTACACTGGGGGCAAAGGTGCATTTGCTAACTACATTAATTTGATTTCATTGCCTGTGAAGTCGTAGGTTTCTCACAACACTCGTGGGGTCTGTAACACCACCTTCACCAGCTCTCTGCCCGAGCATGACATACTGTCTGTGCGTGTCCTGTTCCTTCTTAGAGGGACCTTTGGCCCCCTGAGTTCCCCAGGGGGCCACTGAGAACAGACGCACGAAAAAGAAGGACCAAGGAGAAGCAAAAGCGTGGGCATCGCGGTTTACGGAAAATAATAAGTAAATAAATAAACCGGTCCTAGACTTTGAGTCTGGGGGCACTCACCACCACCTCGGCCTCGCCGGTGCTGCTGGAGAACAACCTGTAGAGACTGATGACCCCGTTGGGCTGCCCAGGGGCGCTGATGTTGACCACCGCTTGCGTGGAGGACACCTCGTGGAACCTGGGGGCCCTGAGACCTTCCGGGGGGGCGGGCCCGGTCCTACACCGCGTCCAGTTACTGGGGGCTTTCCCTGCTGAATTCACCGCCCAGACCTTCCGAGAGAAATCAGTAAGAGCAGTCAGAGGCAGGACAAGCTCAGGCCGAAAGAAAAAGGGGGCAACCCAAAGTAACTGAACACAATGGCACGAGACACGCTTTGATCTTGCGACTCTGTGATCATGTGGGAGTTTGCGTCCTTCCTCACTGATGGCCTCTGCCCTTGTGGACACAGAGGGGTTCTGCAGGGGCCACTGCAGAGCCCCGATTCCAGGACGCAGCAGCAGCAGGTTCCAGCCTGATGGAAAACCACCGGTCCCTGAGCACAGGGGACCTGACGTTTGCCAGCTTCTGCAGACCGGATGGCTCTGCAGACTACTTAAAAACTCAGCACTTCTCAAACACCGGCCCCACCGAATCTGCATGAAAATTAGATTTTCCTTTCATCAAGGAGGAAATAAACATATGGAAGGAGGTGTAATCTTATTTATCAAGAACTATTTGTATAATTAAGCACGAATACCCTAAAAGGTTGCCTCGGGTCATCATTTGCATGAGTAAGTAATTTGTAGAATGTCAGGTACAATAGACAGAGTAGATGGATGTGTGAGTGTATAGGGTTAAATTAGGCCCAATAAGAGCCAACTACACAGTGATCAATCAGAATGATAGATCTAAATGGCAATACGAGAAGACTGTCTGTGTGTTTAGGAGTGCCTGTATTCCTGAGTAAGCTTTCATCTTGTGCAGTCTACCTTCACGATTTTTTTCTCATTTGGTGTTTTCTTTCTTCCTATCTATCTATCTACCTACCTACCTACCTGCCTATCTACTTACCTATCCCTCCCTCCATCCCTCCCTCTCTCCCTCCATCCATTCATCCATCCAAACTTGCCCTGAGCTTTTAAAGACACACCTGCAAGATGTGTTTGATTCTATAGTCCACACCTAAGTGTGTGCAATGTTGCTGAAACATGAAGAACTTTCAAAATCCAAAACATTTGGGGAAAAAAAACTGCAGGAGAACACTTTGCAGTGAGAGTTTAATTTCATTTTTGTTTTGCTTTGACGTCAATTACATCTTCAAGAGAATAAACATTAGAGAACTTTTTGGAAGTTAGTCAACTCCTATGAGTGTTTCCCTACATGTTGGGGAGGGGGGAGGGTGGATTCCTTTGTAAACGTAGAACTTCTGATGTTGAATTGCTCTTGGATTGCTGTCAAATGCAAATCCCCAGCCCCTTGCTGATAGGATTGCCGGAAGCCCCGTATTTAAAAGAGATGGCTAACCTACTTCCATAGCGGGGCACTTGCTTTTGCTAGAGCTCTGATACAGTCGCTCATCATTTGCATAATAATTACTTAATTTGTATAAACACTACACTTTACAGAGCACTTTACCAAGGGTTAGCTGGCGCAGCCCTCCCAACACAACCTTTCAGGGTGGCTGGGGAAGGCATTAAGCCCACTTTGACAGGTGAGGAAATGAAGGCTCCAAACACGTCACTCTCTTGTTCAACATCACAGCAACGTCAAGAGCTGAAACTAGAACGCTGCTCTCCGATAAACACTTTCATTGCGCTTTCCAATACACTGTGCGGTTCATTCTGCAGGTCCTCCATAACGCATGAATGAGTCACTGAGAATCCAGGCGATTAAATAACTGGCCCACAGACAAATGCCTGCAGCTCTGGAGTAGAATCCAGAACTTGGAAGGACGGATGGATGGGCCCAGGTTGCATCAGGCGATGGAGGCTGACCTTGAAAGGCACGGAGAAGTAAGGAGAAGTAAGGAGAAGGAAGAAAGAGCCCAGGTCCAAGTGCCACTATGGCTGCTTTACAGTAGTTTCTTCAGAAAGGGCCAAGGTCAAGGTTACAAGGCAGCCTACCGAAGAGGTCAGAGTTCAGGATGGAGAAGGAAGTAGTCCCTGGCTCCTCAGTCGCTCCAGACTACCCTCTTGGGCGGCAAATACCTTCCCAAGGGCAGGGGGACAGTTTTAATTACACAAGGAGTGAAAACGTCTACGAAGAACATATTCTTGGGAAAAGTGGGCAAAGCAAGGGGCACCAGATTCTTCACCAAGAGAAGAGCTTCGGAGGGTGACTGCAGGACACAGAATGTTAGTGGGGGTCCCAGGGGATGGGGAAACCAGGAGGGAAGTGAAAGGAGGTACCGTAAGTCAGCGAGCTGTCCATTCATCACTGAGCACCAATGAGGAGCAGAAGTGTAAGCGGGACATGGACTAGGGACCGGTCAGAGAAAGAGCCAGCACAGTTCTGGCCCAGGATTGTGAACATTCATTTCGCTTTCTTTTCGGATGTGGATGTGCAAATTCACCACGCCTTTTTAATGCTGGTGTTGGCAGAGGGGACTAAACCTTACACCTTCCTGAACTTTTACTGGGCGGAGTCCTAGTTCCAGCTGTGACCCCATCCATGGTATTTTTAAGATACTTTGAGCCTCTATATTAGGACATTTTGTTGTATTTCTTTGGAAATATTCTCTTCTAAGAAGCAGACGTCAGGAAACGCCCCACCCCTGGCTGGGAAGGCAGGTGGGATCCAGTGTCTTTGTCCCTGACAGGAGACCTCCATAATCTCGTGCTCTTTTCTCCGGTCTTTCTCTCCAGCATTTCGCCAACTTGAGATCAAAACAGCATTCCTGCAAGTCAACATGCCTATGCAAAGCAGGCCCAGCCTATCGGCATGAGCCTCTCTGGCAATGAACGCTGACAGATCACAAACACTATGGGTGTCACAGAACTCCGACCACGAGGCCCTGTGTCTGTCGTGCCAAACTACCAGGAGAAAAGTACAGAAGAACCTCCCAGTGATGTTCTGCTTGTCTCCCGCTGTGGAGGCAGAAGTCCCTCACCCAGAAGAGGCTGTGGACTTGTGGCTCCACCCAGCTCAACAAGCTATCAAGAAACTGAACCCTGGTTGAGGGTTCAGAGGGAAAATGTGACCAGATTATGCTTATGGTTTCTACCGAGGGACAATGGTCTCAAGGTTCCGGCCCATTTTTGTAGGACGAGGGAAGAAGAAGCAGAGACCCTGTGTGGCAAGTTTTAAGTAAAATGCCCCCGATCTTTTCATTCCAGTGAATCAATACAAAAAAACCCAAGAAACAAAATACCTGATGAACAGACATAACATGGCCCACTTTGTCTAACTCTATTCTGTTTATTCTGTTTGTTATCTGTCAGCTGGCCTACCTGCCTACCTTTTACCTGACAGGCCAGGCCTTGGGGTTGGCACCCATCACATAATCACACAGGGAATATACACGGAACGCCTGTGGGCTGCTCATGGGGCAAAAAGGGACATTACTGGGGTGGGGGTGGGGAATAAGGTTTATGAATTTCATGGCCCAGGGAAAAAAAAGGAGACTGCTCCTCTTTGATTTATTCCGAGTGTCCTTATACGTACATTATGCAGATGAACATGCTTATTCTTTTGTAGCAAAACAAAGATGATGAAAGGTTCCACTAAAACAACTTATTGTTTGGGTTCAGCACATGCTTGTCCGCGTGAATGTGTGTGCACACGCCGCCACACACACACACACACACACACACACACACACGAGTACAACTGTAAGAGGGGGAACGCCCCAATGAAGAGCCGTGAAAAGTGAGAACGAGATGTTTACGGCGGGCTGAGTCGGGGCCTCTCTGAATCTTCTCTCAGGTTTTAGTTGCGAACCCGAAAAGAGTTTCCATGGAAGAAGAGCTCCCAGAAAACAGGCTAACCACTGAATAAATACAAAACACCTAACATCATTACACCACAAATCCCATAACCGACTAATAAAGTAGATGAATTTCTGTTTTCAATCTATACTTTTTTTAAAAGATTTTTATTTATTTATTTTCAGAGAGGGAAGGGAGGGAGATAGAGAGAGAGAGAGAAACATCAATGTGCAGTTGCTGGGGGTCATGGCCTGCAACCCAGGCATGTACCCTGACTGGGAATCGAACCTGGGACACTTTGGTTCCCAGCCCGTGCTCAATCCACTGAGCTACGCCAGCCAGGGCTTCAATCTATACTTTTAAAAACCCAACCAGTGACTATGACTATCTTTAGGCTGGTGTCCATTAAAACATAAATTGTTTTTTTTTAATTAACAAGGACTCATTAACTACATCTAGCCTTAAAAATATTTCATTGCCTCAAGTGTCAGCATCTGTCACCAAGCTGCCACAGGCCCTTGTCGTGGAAACAATGGGTTGGGCCTGCCCTCTGTTGTCAACAGCCTCTTGGAGATTTTCCTCTAGAGAAGCTGGCTGAGCGCTTCCTGCCGACAGTCAGGCATTCATTTCGGGCGTCTATGTCAGACTTTCTGCTGGACAGACCCTGGGACCCGCGGGTCCCACATAGTTCCACGGGCTCCTGGGGCCCGGGGCCGTCTGAGAAACGCAGAGAGCTGTCTGCTCCGGAACCGCGTGCAGAAATCTAGGCCCTGCACATTTCCCAGTTTCCGTTCCTGTGATTTCCGTGTGGAGTTGTGCTCGGCATCACCTCTGACATCACCTTCAGCCGTTCAAATAAGCACGCAGCACGCACCTGTCGGACTGTGTTGTGACAACCACAACCATCCCCACAGAGCGGACCGCGGCGGCCCCAGCTCCGAACGGAACCGGAGAGCACGGGCTTTGTAGAGCTGTCGTCCCTCACCCAGTTCTTGTTCCGGGCAAGTTTCTTGCAGCACTGCTATTTCTGGAGCGTACTGGGTCTATTTTCCCCTCGTCACCCAGATGAACACTCTTCTAAATGCTCTAGATCTCTCTGAACCCAGCACCTCTCCTTCCAATGTGCTAGAAGGACACCGGAATTCGTGAACAGAACCATGTGAAATAGCTCTATACAAGAGAAAGGGAAGGTACCTCACCTCTGCAGAGGACAGGAGAAGGGGAGCCTCATGGGAAACTCTTCCAGAGCGGCACCTCTGTCACCGTGACTTATTCTCCCACCATTTCCCACACCTCGCTCTAAAAAGTTCTCATTTTTATGCTTGGTCTCATTATATGGCTCCTAGCTTTCACAAATAAACGTTCTTCAGGACTGACCTTTTCTAAGTAGCCTTCATACAAGGAGAAACTCTTAGGTAGATTTCTAAGGGATTGCTGATGTGCTTTTCCTTTATCATATTATAGAAAAGGACCTCCGTAGCTGGAAAAATATTTTATGGTTCCTTTGGCTGGAGAAATGCTACATGTCTTGGTAGAGACAAGGGAACGTACTTAGTGATGTTTTCTATACCATAAGGATCCAGCTGTTGTCTCTTTGGTACCTTATTTGCTATCATTTTCCAAACCAAAAAAAAAAAATGGAATACAGGAATAACCAAATTCAGTGAGCAATCTTTCACAAAAAAAGGAAAACCGGCAAAACCCTCGAATCTGTCAACTCCTAAGATAAGTGACAGTGGCTGTCTCTGCCCTTGGAGCAATTTGAGTTTTTCTCTTTCCCCAAGCCGCTAATTATAAGTTGAATTCTAACAGTGACTCTCAGAGGATTATGGTATGGAGAAATTTTTAAGGTCTTTGCCACTTCTTTATGTCACTCGGGGTATCCTACGACATACCTCCCTCATGGAATAGGATGGTTTTGATAAATAAAAAGTGTTTTGACGACACCGAGGACACAGTCCTATCAAGCAGCTCCAGGAGGCTTCCCCATTGTTTATAAAAACCGGCGCAGTTAACTATATTTTCCTGACAGTTCACATCCAACATGAATAAAAGTCCACCGTGAACAGCCATGCCCATAATTAATAACGAGAGAAAATAGGCTGCATGTTAATGGGCAAACAATTAAATTATTTGTTTCCTGGGGGCATGTAATGCGATTGTTATCACACTCCCAGGAGGGAGACAAATAGATATTAAAAAGGTCTTTCCAATACCTGTATCGGCTGAGGCCAGCGGCTAATTCAATAGATTCGATCAAACCCACCGTTCCTTTCAGCGCTCCTGATTGATGACCTTGGCTGCCGTTTGTCATCACTCACTGCGGTGTGCTCTCCAGCGCTCATAAATTATGCCTCATAAATAAAAAGATACAATCCACGAGATCATATCAATTCGTCCACAGCCTCGGAGTACGTTTCCCCAGGGCGCTCACGTGAAAGCCTTTTCCGAAGGGTAGCCTGTCTTGGCCTCTTGAGTGCGTTGGAAGAGCAACCCGCCAGAGGGGGCTTTGCCACAACTGCGGCGAGAGAGAGAGAGAGAGAGAGAGAGAGAGAGAGGGAGAGAGAGAGAGAGAGACGGTGGCGAGCAAGAGAAGGCGGGAAGGCGGGGATGCCTCGGTGGCAGGATCGGGCACGTGCTGAGCGACCCCACCAGCGGCAGCCACAAAGGGATGCCCCGCCGGAAAGCCGGCAGAGCAGCGGCCTCTCTGACTGGCTACCTGACTGATTTTCTTTCTACACCAAGTGGGCTTTTGCAGCTTCGCTGTTGGCACGGCGGTCTTTGGGGTACATGTCTGTGTCACGTGTCCAGATACTCCCCCTGGGTCCCTGCTTCCTTTCATCCCAAACACTTTGAATTGGGCAAGATGGCACATGGTGATTTTAATGGAATTCTGGGACCCAGGGGGGAGAGGGACACTGGCTTACTTTCTACGGGCGCATCTGAAATTCAGAGAGGCGGAGCCACGAAAGAGGATTCCAAACGTGTTCCTGGCAGACATGGGTGTCTTCAGCCACCGCTACTAAGCATGCGGCCTCACTCTTTGGAGTCGTTCCGTAAATATGGACACGGTTCTCTTCTGATACATGGGGTGGGGGGGAGACACTGGTTTTGATGTTAGTGGGAAATACTGGAATTAGCCTCCACTGGATTTTAGCAAATGATGATGACAATCTGGGATTTATCACGTGCTACTTTTTAATTGCTTGTCTCGGTTCTCCCTGAGAGAATGCAGGAATCCTGTCCCGTCCAGCTCTCGTGGAGGATGCACAGAAGTCGCTCCTGAGTTTGCTGAGCACTCACACTCCGTAAGCGCACTGTCCGTACTGATGCAGTTCGTTCTCCCAGCAGTCCTGTGAGGTGGGCATCACTGTTACCGTCGGTCTGTGCACGAGGAAATGGAGGCAGGGAATACTCTGCATCGCTTGGTACGTGGCAGGGCCCCCCTCCAACACCGGTATGTGTCAGAAAAGCCCCAAACTCTCCGCTGTTTTCCGCATAAGGCCACTGGAGGAGGACCTGGGCATGCCTTCCAAGTGTCTGAGATCCTGCTCTGGCTGGGACTGTCGTAGAGCTTGCATGCACTGGCAGTTTCTACAGAAATGGCCTCAAGATGAAATAGTGGAAATGACTGCCAATGTCCTGATGCCACCTTTGCTTTCAATATAGTACATGTTCCACAGAGGCTAACAGGGCTCACAGACTGTCCACACTGTGGCGATGTTCTGGCATTTCATTGCGTGAACTAAAGGAAGAGCTCTACCTTAACGGATATGACATTGGTCATGCACTTCCTGTGCAGTCAGGTGCCAGAGCAAGCTGCGCTCACACTCGCCCTCTATGAGCAGCATCTCCAGGAGTGGTGGTATAGTTAACTAGGTGAGGCTGCTCATTGTTCCTTAATTCAGCAGCTCCTGACTGGGCCGTTTCTCTGTGCCAGCCCCTGTTCCGAGAGCTGGGACTAGAACAGTGAACACGGCTGGATGTGACATCCTTGTGGGGCAGGACTGTCAACAAACAAACAAAAGAAACGGCAAAAACTACGGGAATAAACCATGTGGGACATGGGGCTATGGCGAGGAAAGGCCGAGTTGTCCGACAGATGCCCCCAGGAGGTGGTAGTCAAGCTGGGATACTAATGGCAGAAGGAAGCCACCACATGAGGATCTGGGCAAGGACATTCTGGGCAGAGCCAGGGCATGTGCGAAGGCCCTGGGGCGGATTCTCAAGAAGACTGGTGCAGCTGAGCTGACAGAGCAAGGGCCAGAGACAAAGGCAGAGGTGGCCACAGGTCAGACCACGAGAGATCCTTGTTGAACCAGAGAGGGGTTCACATATTACAGGAGGTCGCGGGAAGGTGCCCAGGAGTGGGGTGACTTTATCTGATTTACAATTGGCAGATATAAATGGATGTTAAATAATTTCTGTATGTGTTTATATATCAAAGTCTAATTTTACACAGGAGTGACAACGTCCTGGCCTTTAACTCACTGAACACAGTAACCCTGCTAAGGTAGGCCTGTTCATCCCAAGGCTACAGGTAAGGGCAGTGAGGCCCAGACAATAAATCACCGAGGACACAGGCCGGGAAGGTGTGCCGTTGAGACTGAAACCCCAGTCAGTTTACCTTCTTGGGGTCGGGAGTCCCTGCACCCAACAGGCAGACTTGAAGATGCTGCTATTAAGTGGTATGTTTATTGAACTGTGCATCAGAAAGTCGAGACCCGAGTTCGGACTCTGCCATCTTCCTGACAGGGCGAGTTTCTCCATTGTTCCGGCTCCTGATCATACAGACGGAACCACACCGCCCACTTCACAGGACTCTTCTGAGATTTACAAACAATACATTTCCTATACATTTATGAAGAACTAGGTAGCAAACAAGTACATTTATAAACATTTCATGAAGACGTCTGAAAGCCCCAGAGTTGTATGCATACACAAAGTGCGGCGAGCATGGAGTGAGTTCAAGAAAACAGCCTTTGGAACGTGAATCTCGAGTTTCAAATCTGAGCTCATCCCCTGATCAACTGCCTCCTTGGGCATGTTAACTCATCTCTTGGTTGTCCTTATTTCTCGGGGTTATTCTTGGAAATAACCCTTACCTCGGACGGTTGCTCTGAGGTCATGCACGTTAAACTCTCCAAGCACCCAATCAATAGAAACGGGTATTATATGTTATGTGTGTAAAACGTCGAGAGAGTTCTGGAAGAGAGCGTGGGACTGAACAGCAGCTCTGTCGCCCACCGCTGTTAGGGAGCAACGACAGAAAACCCTCCTCTGTGTTCTGAGTTTAGCCCGTATCTTTCCGTGTAGCTGTCTCCCGTCTAGGACCTGGAGGGTCAGAACAGAGGGAAGGCAGGCTTTACAGAAACATTGCTTCTGCACTGAAATTTGCTGACAAGTTGGCATTTCTCTACCTTGCCTTATTAGTTAAAATTTTCCAAAAGCATCCTGAATATAAGCAACAGTAAACACTGGGGTAACTCCATGGATTCTTCAAGAAAAACGTTTACTTCCAGCTACCATGACCAATATGCCCACAGGCATCAGGCAGAGGACTGCACAGTTTCCTAGACATGTTTAGGCATCTGAGTAACGATCAGATCCATCGACACGTAAAGAAATCAATTTACAAGAAAAAGCCTCAGCCATTTTCTTAAAGACTTTCATTGAAGATATTGGATTAACTTAAATATGGTAACATTTTTTTGTTTCCACCTGTAGATAGGATCGCTTCATACAGACCAAGATATGTATTTTGAATTTAATGGAAAAGTATCATTAGTCCGAATACTTAAGCGCAACCCCCTCTCAAGCCTTCCTACTTAGTGTTCTAGCAAAGAGGTGACCCTCCAGCTCCGGAAGGATTCCACCGGGGAAAGCGCTGTCACAAACTGGGTGACAAACTGAGAAGCAGTGCCACTCTGATGTGTGTGTGCGGGGGGAAGTTCCGGGGAACCTGCTTGCCGCCAGTCCAGTCTCCGCCCCGCTCCGGATTCCATGGGGCTGAGCCTGCCGTCCGCCTCCCAGGGGAACGGCAGAGGCCAGCTTTCCGCGTCCCCTGCTCCCTGTCCTGGGCACCCCAGTGTGGCGAGGCTGCGTTCCCTTTCTGTAGCTGCAGTGCGTGGTTGTGTCCGGAGCCGCATCTCTGCTTGGTCCCTCGAGGGCGAGAGGGCAGCAGCTCCGGCTGTGGTTAGTCCCAACCTGCCCGCACCTGCGTAAACAGTCCTCACGCCGAGTTGTCTTCAGTGCCCCTTTGAGCATGACATCCGCTTCCTGCGGAGACCCTGCAGGACACGGGGGAACGTGTCCACGCCACCTCACCCAGGTACAGTGCCGCGGGCAGGCTCAGAGGTGCTCGGGCACAAAGAAGAAGAGAGGAGGAGAGACTCCTGTCACTGAAGGAGGAGAGAAACAGTGCCTCCTCCGGCCCCCACGGGTGGCTGCTTTACTCTTCAGTATCAAGGACCCAGCCTTGCCCCTCGAGCCCCCTGGCGGGACAGGTCAGTGAGGGATGGTGGCCAGGGGAGTTCAGCGCAGAAACTGGACTCTCCCTGAAGATGAGGAGGTCTCGGCTTCTCCCTAGGTCTGCTGTCATCGCATAGATCGCTGAAATCTGTAATTTTCTGGGCACATGGTTTGTGGGTGTGTGTTTTTGTCTCATCAACTAAGCTTTGGGTCCCCGAGGACTCAAGTGCGTGACTTCTAGCCTCCTTCCCCCATCCTAGTAACTAGGCATACACTTGAACTTGATGGGTGGTGAACAGTGACAGGCTACTGAGTATTCAACCTACAGGGCCAGGGACATAAGTGAAACATGCCTCACCCTTGCCTGGACACATGCACGGGACCTACGTTTCAGGGGACGCTGGGGGGCCTGTCTGCCCGTGGCCACCTCACTGAGGAAGAGCGTCTGTGAAGGAGCGGGCAGACACGCTGGCATCACACGTGGTTGACAGACACTCAGTTGGGGAAGAGTCCGTTGTATTGCACATTTTAGGTCCAGCAGACCAGCTTCCACCCTGGAGGCAGGAGGATCCACATCGGGTAAATGAGTTTAAACCTGAGTTGCATCAGTACAAGGGTGAGAAGCAGCCCGTCTGCAGATGGGTGACCTGTCCCAGAGGCAATGGGAAGACCGCCACCAATAGGAACTTAGGAACACGGCCCGAAGGGTTGCCTGGAGAGGCAAGAAAAGGACAAAGAGGCGTGCACGCGGGCTGGAATGAAAGGCGGGTGGCGGAGAAGTGACTTGGTGGCCGGCCCAGGGGCAGAATTCAGACTTCCATTCATGGAAACGTCCCACGGCCTTCGCCCTGAGACGTGGCTCCGAGGCTCCGAACTTTCAGAACAAATACGCCGCCCGAGTCAGACAATATCGATACACCATTTAAAACCTGGAGCCGTGGGCCCAGGGGCGGGGGGCGCAGCTTAGTTCTTGTGGGAGAAACTAACCAAACAAAAGCCTCCATGCTGGTCAGAAACACGTCAGAGAGATTAACAGCTAACGCCTAATTAATGCAAGTCCAAAGCCAGACAGAAAACAGGCTCCACATGTTTTCTCTACATGGGATACAGGAGACACACACGACAGGGACGGGGTAAGGGTGACAGCCATGGAAAACAGGCCTTTGGATGCAGGAGCTAATCATGGAAATAGAGCGTCAGCCTATCAGGGCTGGCAGGGACCTCAGTCATGGCCGTGGGGCTGCTTATTCCTGCCCTGAGCAGAGCAGGGGCGAGGCTGAAGAGGGCTGCTCACCTCGCTGAAGGGGTGTCGCACTCACCCCACTTCCAGAGCCGTGTGCTCTTTGTCAGAGCTGTGTGCGCTCCGACACTGCATCCACGTCTCACTGATGGGGGCGGGAGAACCCCCCCCCCCACTCGGCTCTTTGCCCTCCGGGAAGCGAGGGTCTCCTCCTCTTATTTCATGGGGGCCTGAGTGCAGGTGGGGAGGTGGGCTGACTGTGGAGCAGACCCTCGAGATTTCTCAGTTCTCCTAACACACCCGCTGTTCAACGACAACAGTGAGGACCGGGAAACTGGGTGTGTCGCCCAACCTGCGTGACTTTGTGCCTAAGTCTCCCGGTGACAAAGGAGCGCGGTTGGTCGGGGGATGGTGCGGGCCAGCTCCTGTTTCCGGCTGAGAGAGTTCCCCACGTGCCCCTGAACGCCAGATGGCGAAACAGGGGAGGGGGCTGGGACCAGCCTGTTCAGTCCCAGGCCCCCATCCTCCCGGTCACAGGAAGGTACACGGTGCGAGGGGGCCGTGCGTCCTGCTCTTGGTCAGCTTGCGACTATTGGGCCAGGGGGGCTCTCTTTCCACTCTGAGGTGGGAGGGTGGTGATAACAACAATGACAACAGCAGCAGCAACGACAACAGCTGTTAGTACCATTTTACCAGTTCAGTCGTTTCTACATGTGAGACCTTGTCTTAAACACATTCCTGTGTCAACCCATTCAATCCCAAAGTGAACCCATACTTCAGTGCTGCTCCTACGCACGCTGTAAGGACAAGGGCACCGCGGCACAGGGGCGGCTGGAACCAGAAAGCGCCAGCAGCGATCTTCCCCGAAGCCTGGAGAGAGTCGCGTGTGAAATGAGGCCACACGGAGACAACCCGGGAGGAAGGATGCAGAGAGAGGACCAACTAAACAGTGTGGAGTCCTGCACCCCCCTTCCTTTGGGGGTCCTGGTACTTTCCCCTTTTCCTTGGTTTCAGGGAATTTCTTCAGCTCCTTTCTCAGACGGGGGAGCAGAAACAATTCTCTTCGGTTTTGGCTGAAGCTGGCTTTTTACCACTGGTAGTGAAGTAGACATGATACCTTATCGACGGGGCAGGTTTTCCCAAGGACCTAATGGGGCTCAAATATGTAATAAATGGAGTAAATGAGATTTGCTACTTATGTTCATTTATCGCTTATAATATATTTATCATGTAGTAAACACATACGCCAGGTCTCGATACTGAATGCCATCACCGACATTTCTGCATGTCCATGGTGGCGGTGGAGGACAAGCATGTACCTAGTCAGCGTCTGAAGCTGGTGTCACAGATTCGCTTACTTTGATGTGACTTGAAGCTAAATACTGTCAGAAAAGTCCCATTGCTTAGGGTCAGCATTTATTCTGTCAGGTTTTACAAATTACAGACTATAAAGGCCCATTGAGGGAAGCTAAAGTCTGATCAGAATTTTGAAAAGTATAGGATTTTTTATAGTTTACCCCTACTGAGGACCCTAGAATTTAGAGCCGGAAGGAGCTCCTATTCACAGATGAGGTCAATTCGCTCAAGGAGGCTGAGACGGCGACAGAAAGAAGGGCTACAGGCTGCTTCTCCTCCCTTCTAGCTCCTCACCCGCTCGTTGGTAGCTTTTGGGGGGCTGGTGCAGAGAAGGCCTCTGCCCCCCACCCATGGTCCTGGCAGCTGCTTTGGGCACGAACAGTGCGGACCCCTTGTCCCCTCCACCCTCTTCTGCATACACTGCACGCAGGACCATCAAGGGCAGCGTGGGCCTGCTGGAGAGCAGCCACCCCGGGCGGCCCCCACAGCTTGCCCCAGGTCCCTCCCACGCCGACCTTCGGTTTCTCAGCCGCCCCTCCATCACGAGGCCCCAGAAGCCTCCGGACACCCTGCCTGTGCGTGGGTGCTCACTGTGGAAAGCTGTCAAAGTGGGCAAGTTCCAGGAACACCCACAGCGTGACTCAGTGGGAGGGCAAGGCTCGGCAGGCCCCCAGGAACCTGTGGTGAGTCACCGCCTTAGGCAAAAGATGAGTGTGAATGCCAGGCTGCCAAGCAGCGCCTGGGCCCCCGCTCACTGCCCGCAGGTAAAACTGCACGTCTCGGGGTGGGAGCTCATGCCCGGGTGCCCTGCTGACGCCTGCGGACACATCGTGGCCTTCAAGTGCTGTCGCTGAGCAACTAAGAATGTCCCCTTGTGGAATTTGCAGGCTCATATCGTATATATCAGTACAGCCTAATTTCGAAAAAGAGGAAGACAGAAATGGGTATGGTCTGTGGGAAAAAATCCTACTGGATGTGTCGGTACTCTGTCCGGGCCGCACAGGAGGGGCAAGGAGGGGCAGGGACGGGCACCGTGTGGATGGCCACCTGCCCTACTGCCGGTCACCTCCGTCCTTCTCACTAACGAACGGGCCCTCGGCTCGGACAGCATCTCAGTGCTGGGTTTTCATCCCTGCACGTGTGTGCACTGTCCCCAGAACACGGGCCTCCGCACGGGAGCCAAGTCACCGCCGGGTGTCGGGCGAACCAACGCGTGCCCGACGGGGAGGGCGTTTCCGAACCCGAAGGACCCCTAGGCGGGCGTGTGAGCCGCACAGCCTCCTCTCGCAGATGACAGGCTCTTCGGCAAAAGGGAAATCGATTCTTGTAGTAAGTGGCTTCTGTGAGGTTACTCAGGCTCCACACAGACTCAGCTTACACAGGCTAAATAAATCCAATATTTTAGTTCATTTACTTCAGCATTTAATCTATACTTTTCAAACTAATTCCTGTAAGAGCTGGGTTTGGGGGCCGATCGGCTAGGTTTGTTTTTTTTTTTTTTTTTCCTGTTCTCTATCCTAGGTTGTAACAACACGGGGTTAGCTAATAAATGCAAATCTGAGATCAGTTAGGAAAATCATCTGAAATACTTCCATTCGGGTGGAATGAATACGGAGGAGGAACGTGACACAGAGCTGAAAATAAAGGTGACAAAAGAGAGTGTGGCCTGAGGTCCTTCCTTAGCTTGTCTCCCCTCTGAAATGTGGGTCCCCAGCTCCCGACTAGGACACTGAGAAGAGCTGAGAGAGACACGCCTGGAGTTGACCATTCCTTGGGAAACCGCGATGAGACGGCTGCTGACCGCGTGGCCGGCCCCGGAACCCAGTGGTGCCACAGGAGATGAGAGGAGCTCCAACCACTAGTGTGCCTTCTGCATCTGTGGGTCGTTTAGTTTTTGTCTGATTAGAAGTCAGAGATTTCATGCCGACTCCACCGAGATCCCTCACAAGGTGAAGTTCGTTCATAAGAGAACTAGGTGATTGAAAAAAGAGGGGTCGTCGACAACATGACACGTTTCAGGAGAGGCGGTGAGACCAAGGGTGGCCACGTGGGTTCTGGCTGGGCCTCACGGTACTCTCTCCGCAACGGGGCATCACCAGGCATTTTCTTTCTTCGTGACACAAACCACAACCCTTACCCTAAGCCCGGGGACCTGTGTGTTTTTAAATAATTCTGTTTCTTTAGATTTTGCGAAGGCAATAAAATGTACATACTATGTATTCTGTAATGTCCCCAGAATCATCTTGTAATGAAACCCAGTATTTCTGCAGCGAAATATATAAATATTCACATTAAATGGGATACATAAATGCTATAAATAGTCTCACACTTGTTTAGATTGGGTTTTGTTGCCGCGTGAGTTTGGTCAAACCCAGATTTTAAAAAAAACGTGTTTTTAAGAGATTTTTAGATTTAGAAATTCAAACAAGGGATTAGGGATTTGTATTTCTCCAAATATTTCAAGAATCTACATTTTCAATTCTTACTAACTTCATGTAGTAATTTGTCCCATACATTATTAGCCTGAAACATACTCTTTCATACTTCAGACGTCACCAGTAATCACTGTCCTCATTGATTTGCTCCCCCTGTTCTGGTGACTTAGTGATTTCGTTGTTTCTGGGTAGGGTGAGCTTTTCAAGGCTCACTTTTCTCTTTTGGCAAACGGCCCTGGGCGTGGCGCCTGGCGCTCAGGCAGCTCCCTTTGATGGCACGCGAGAGAGGCCGACTCCGACTGGAGCAGAAGGGCAGTTATTAGGAGGACGTGGAATGAAACGACCAGCTGAAGAACCGTGCATGGAAGCGGCAGGGGTAAGGAAAGCTCTCCCTTGGAGATCAGGAGCACTTGATCGGGACTTCTCACCCCCACCCTTACCATTCTGAGTCACTCCGCTCAAGATCAAGCCCCAGGGGAGTCTGAGTCACACGCCCACCACCAGGCCAGGGGGCAGCCGACACGGATGGACAGACACCCCCAGCAAGGCTGAGTCATTCCCCCACAGGAAGTAGGGCTGCCTTTACAAGGACACAGGAAGTGCATTCTGACAGCCAAACGAAACGAACCTAACACGTGTCCTCTGTAGATTTCCAAATACTTTCAGGATACTTTTCTTAATTCTTAGCTTTTTTTTTAAGTTTTGAGATTTTACTTTTTTATACTTTCCTTTTTAAAATTTTTTTTTAAAGATTTTATTTATTTTTAGAGAGGGAAGGGAGGGAGAAAGAGAGAGAGAGAAACATCAATGTGTGGTTGCTGGGGGCTGTGGCCTGCAACCCAGGCATGTGCCCTGGCTGGGAATCGAACCTGCAATGTTTTGGTTCGCAGCCCACACTCAATCCACTGAGCTACACCAGCCAGGGCAACTCTTAGCTTTTTAGAGATAAGCAAAGTTCTACTTTTTAGGCCATCCTTGGACTAACTTGCTTCACCCCCATGCAGAGGTTGGTCATTTTCCTCTAGATTTCGCTCAACATTCCTCACCTGTCTTGGGCATGGGGGCTGGAGATGCTGGAGATACATAAAATAGAGATGTTATGTTGTCTTGGTACAATGAATGAGCTCTTTTCCAAGAGATCTTTTAACAAGAAGCATTTCCTACCAACGAAATTCGGATAGAGGGAAGCCGAATGATCAAGGAACCACTTCATCCATGAGACATGCAGATACTTTGCCTGAAACCTATGTAGGAATAACAAGCCTACGGATCAAGAACCAAGAAAACGAAGAGGGCAAATGAATATGGTGTTTCCTCCCTCATCGCCTGCTCAAAAATTATCAAAGGATGTTATTAACTTCCTGAAGCCCTGTATTTCTTTAAGCAGCTTTTTACAGGCAGGTGCCGACATGTGCGTGCAGCTGCAGTGTGAAGTGCCGATAACGCACAGTCCTTACCTGGTACTCGTACTCTGTGAAAGGCAGGAGATCGGAATCCACGAAGGAGCTGGCGCTTCCGTTGTAGGCCAGCACTGGGTTCGGCCGTCCAGGCTGGGTCTCGACGTGTCTCCGGTACAGCTCGTAGTACAAAACGCGTCCATTTGGCTGAAGCGGTCCCGTCCACCGAAGGGAAACGGTGGGCCGCAGTCCTCCCGGAGCCGACCGCACCTCCAGGTGCGGGGCAGGCTGCATGGCAGGAGCTGCCTCGGGTGTCCGGGTGCGTGTCCAGTCACTCGACGCACACCCCAGCACGGTGCAGGCCTGGACCCGAACTTTGTACCTGCGGGGCACAGGCAGAAGCGACCCGTTATTGGCAAAGCAGGTTTTCCTTGCAAGAATCCTTAAAAGACCAAGAGTTTTGGGATAAAAAAGCAAGTAAGTTTATATTTATTCTTAGTGATGGCTGACCCTTTTTAAAAAAAAAGTACATGAATCATATTTCCCTAGAAATTTTAGAACATTTCAATTAATTAATTAATTAACTAATTAACTGATTTTTAGACAGAGGAGAAGGGAGGGAGAAAAAGGAGAGAAACATCAATGTGTGGTTGTCTCTTGCTCACCCCTTACCAGGGACCTGGCCCGCAACCCAGGCAGGTGCCCTGACTGGGAATCGAACAAGTGATGGTTTGGTTCACCGGCTGGTGCTCAATTCACAGCCACACCCACCAAGGTGAACATTTTAAGTTCTCCCAGATTTCCTAGGAGATCCTTCCCTAAGCAGGAGTATATGGAATAAATAAGCTGTTGAGATTCTGTCCGGCATGCGTGTTCTTTCAGTCTGTGGAAACGCCGGACACAGCGTGAAGAAGGCAGATCTTGAGGACTCGGAACCGGCTTTCAGCAGCCTGGGGCGCTCCCTAACCCCGCGGCTGGCGCTGAAAGATGCGCCCCAGGCATGTCTGCAGATCATGAAGGAACACCGCGGGGTTCCGGCCTCCCAGGTGATAAACGCCCTCACCTGGTACCTGACATTTTACAACAGGCTCCCTCGCACCACACGGACACCTTCCGGGGCCAAAGTGAACCCAGCCGCACACTCGATGATCCATCACCGAGACACCTTTATCACCATCCAGTTAAACTCAACCAATCAATTATGTGACGTTCCCGCTGCCACATGCCAAGGTCTATTTACATACCAGGAACTGGCCCCTCCCATGGAAAGGGGCTTCGGTTAGCTGTACGTGCCCACGGCTGCAGATGCGTGTTTTGGCCTCTGTTCCCATGCTCCCCACACGATGTTATGGCAACCCTAATCTTCCCTCCAGCATCTTTCTTTCTCCCTCTGTTTCTTCTGGGGCCAGCCTTTTCCTCTTCTATTGTCCGCCTTCTGTCCTTTTTCCTCGAGTCACTGCTTCCCGTGTCCCTTCCCCCGTCTCAGTTATACTTGTCTCTCTCTACCTGTGATGTCTTTCCTTCCCCCTTTCTGTGCTTTCTCTCTCTCTCTCACCTCATGCCCATCTCCGCCTCCATGGGGCTACCAGGTTAGTGGTAAACAGATCCGCTGCTGTGTATGGATCTGACTTCTAAGCAACTCCCTGAAGTCGCTTTTGATTTTGCCACAACTGGATTGTCTGTTTTCCGAATCACCTGCAGTAGCTTGAAAATTCTGGGTCAGATTCCTGCTGCCACTCAGGGATTCCCCGTCTCTTCCTTCCTCCTGAACGGCGGGGGGTGGGGGTGGGGTGCCCACAGGAGGTCATGCTAACCAGGAAACATGAAACTGCTGGGAAAGCCCAAACCTGCATGAATCCCAACTTCATACACAAGTGACCTTCGGACTTAAGTCGGTGATGTCGTGCGCATCTTCATTTACTGTGGGTAGTGAAGAGACAGCTCTCTTTGCCTTAACTGTGATTGACAAGTTTTTATGAGATATATCAAACTTTTTTTTTCCAGCCTAGGAGAAGAGTCCCTCTCACACCTGAAAACCCCCTTCTTCTCCAGAAATCTTTTTGAATACCAGTTTCAAAGAGCAGCTGGTTGACACGATTTTTAAAACGCGCAGGCACCAGCCAGGTACAGAGGAAGCAAGCACACAGCACACGCAGAGCCTGCAGCTAACCTGGCCCTTGTGTGCCCCGAATCAGGGAAAAATAAAAGCCAACCTGCAGAGCATGTGGCTTCACCAGAGAAGGTACCTGCAGAAGCTTTAATGACTGTTTAATATTTAACGCGACCCTAAATAACTGTCACGAGTAGATGCGGAAGACTGGGAACGCGTCATTTAAACAGCGGCGTGTAACAGACGTAATTATATGAAGGCTCTCATCTACACATGAGCCGATTACAGTAATAGCCACGTTTCACCAACGGTGGTTAGAAATCAAGTCAGCCTTTAATTTTTTCTAAGTGGTTCTGTTCATTTTACTAAAATTTAAGCATAACAATGTCTTTTAGTATTCTTCTCTCTGGGGATGCAAGTGGCTTACAGTGTGGTGGGGACAGCTCCTGAGCCTGCCCTTAAGCAACGGGAAGAGGGCTGGGGGGCAGGTTCCTGCACGTGGAGAGCAAGCCTGAGCCGGCAGAGAGCCGGGGGGAACCCCCGAGAGAACGTGAGCTGACCAGAGGTCCTGTCCCAAGAAACCCTGAGGGCATGAAGACACCCCAAGGGACTCCTGACCAGCCTCACCAACCCTAAGGGCTCCAGGAAATGGAGTCAGAGGAGCATCATGCTCTTTGGAACAAGAGCCAGCTTCCAGGACAAGGGCGCCCCCAGAATTGATTTTGGGTCAGTCCAACCTGAGCTGGTAATGCCTCTCACTCACTGGCACTTTTTAAATTCTTTATAACAACACCGTAATTTCTCCTCAGCCTGTGTGTGCTGACCCCGCTGAGGCTCTCAGAATGGTCCAGGGGCCTATTTTTTAGGAGGGACTACGTTTAGGAAATGACCCCATCTCTGTGCTACTTTTTCCAGATTTGTGAGGAGCAGGCATTTCTGGGGTGGGGGGATGACTCTCCAAATGTCACCTGCGTGAATTTTGCTCTCCAGAAGTGACGCAAGCAAGTGGGTGCTGGGTGAGGGTGTGGTCCCTCCCCTGTGAACAGTTAAGTGGATGGGGGCTGGGGGCGTCACGCATCTGGCTATTAGCGTCTTCACCTGAACAGACCCCGGGCTCACGCCACGGAAGGGACAGTGGCTTGCTCTCGGCAAACCTACAGTGAGCTACTACCCACCTGCAAAACGGCTCCAGCTGGTTTACCACGAACGCCCGTGTCCCAAACGAGTCATGAGTGGTATTTATGTGTATGATTTTTGTTTCCTTTTCAAGCAGCTCACGGACGAAGAGGGTATAGTTGACGATGTGGCCCTTGGTCCTCACAGGGGGGTCCCAGTTCACTAAGATCTCCTGAGGACCACGGGCCTGTAATTTTGGGGGTTCCATCCCTGAAGGCGCCGAGGGGCTGGTTCGCTCCTGGACGAGCGGACTCAGAACGCCCCCCTGGCTGTTGTTGGCAGCGACCGTGTAGCCGTACTCCACGCCTGGGGTCAGAGTGAAGTCGTGGAAGCGGGTTTCCAGGCCGGTGTAGACGATGGTTCCGTCCCTCCTAAGTTCGTAACTTTGGATGTGGCCGTTTGGGGTTCTTGGAGGCTCCCAGGTGATTTCAATGGACTCGGAGCCTGTGACTTGCAATTTGGGGGGGTCCATGTCCCGCGGCGGGGCCTCCATGGTCCAGGCAGATCGTGACACACTAGCCGCACAACCTCCGCTCGTGCAGGCTACCAGGGAGACGTGATACTGAGTGTGAGGCTGCAGGTGAGCGATCAGCAGGGACAGGCTCTGCCCAGCGAGGTGCTCCTGACCGTCACACCGGAGTACGTAGTCGGTGATCTTTCCGTTTTGGATGGATGGCGGCGACCAAGACGCATTGATCTCAGTGGCACTGACGGCGCGCAGGGCTGGGGGGCTGACCCCCGCTGGAGCGGCCTCCGGCGTCACGGCGCTGGTGGGCGGACTGGTGCGGCAGCCTCCGCTGGTGCACGCTGTGACCGCGTACGTGTACGTGGCAAAAGGGAGCAGCTCTTCATCGGTGTAATGAAAAGTCGCGGCATCGAAGCTGAGCGGGCAGGGCGCCCCGTTCTTCTGAAGCCGATAGGACTGGATGACGCCGTTGTGCCGCTCCGGGGGGACCCAGGAAACCAGCAGTCTGGGGGGACGCAGAGACACATAGGTGAGCTGGGGTGGAGAGAGACCTTCGGGAGGCGCCGGCATGGTCCTGACCGCCGCCCACGAGCTACAGGTACCGCCTGCTGCATTCCACGTGCGGATTTTGTACTCGCAGGGCTCCCACGGCTGCAAGCCGGTGTCGTTATACACAAAGGCGCTCCTTTCAGTCCTATATTCCGTGAAAACAGTGTCCTCATCGGCCTGGGTGGTCCGATTCCCCCCAGCTCTTCCCTCGAGGCATCTGCGAATCACTTCATAGCGAATTATCTTTCCGTTTGGGTGAGCGGGCTCAGGCCAGGTCAGCTCGACGCTGGTGGAGCCCGCGGCCTGGACCCGGGGAGGCGGCTGAGCGTGGGGCGGGGCCTCGGCGGTGCGCACGGGCTGGGGCGCCGACCGCGCGCAGCCCGCCCGGGTGCAGGCCTCCAGCGTCAGCGTGTAGGCCGTGGCAGGGGCCAGGCGCCGGAGGAGAAACTGCCGGTTCAGGCCCGTGTACTCCAGCGTCCCGTCACTGAAGATGCGGTACGTCTGCAGCGGGAAGAGAAGCAAAGGGGAGGTGACCCGCGTTCTGTGATTTCATGGTGCTGCTACCTTGTCCCTTCTAACCTTTCCCCACTGCTGCTCCTCGTCTTGATGACCCCAGTCTGGAAAGAACAGTCCGATACTGATTTGGGGAACACGATGTAAGTCCATAGAAAGAGGGGCAATGTTTTCCTGTTTTTGTTTTAGGTTGGGTATTACTTAGACATGTATGTACAAGCTCAGGGCTGCTGAATGCAATTCTTGGTCTCAAAAGAGTGCTTGTGGGGTTTCCTCCTATTTTTATCTTTTAGAAATAGGCCCTGGCTGGCGTAGCTCAGTGGATTGAGCTCGGGCTGTGAACCAAAGTTTCACAGGTTCGATTCCCAGTCAGGGCACATGCCTGGGTTGTAGGCCATGGCCCCCAGCAACCACACATTGATGTTTCTCTCTCTCTCTCTTTTTCCCTCCCTTCCCTCTCTAAAAAAATAAATGAATAAAATAAGAAAAAAAGAAATAGGCAATAGTATTCAAATTCACTATATGATGGAATACTAAGTACTTCCGGTTTCATCCTGAGTAGGTCAAGTCCTGTCTACATTGTCTATCTCCCACGGCATCTACTGGGAAATGGAATCTCATGCTTCGGCATTTGTGCCAAGGGGCCAGGGCTGAAAGTGCATGTGTGTGTGTGTGTCACACACATGGACATGTATACAAAAATAGACACACACACCTGGATCACTAGAACATGAAAATGATCACTGTCTTCCCTCTTGTAGGCCATGAAGGAATCAATTGTTCCTGCGGAGCGAGTACGGTACTTATTTTGTTCTGGGGGAAATCACCTGAACACCCATCAGACAGGCATGGAGCAAGTTTTCATCCCACGCCGTCCAGTGTTCGCTGGGGGAAACGAGCGGTGCCCGAACTTGGGTGTGGGTGTTTTTAAACCAGTGGCCCCCCATCCTCTTCCTGCATCAGTGCACCTGCGAGGGTGTGCCCCTGTGGATGGCAGTGACGCTCCAGGAAGGCGCCTCTAAGAGGGGCTGGGGCGCACATCCCAGTGCCTGGGAGGAAGGTCCGGTTTGACACACCCCCCACCACTGGTTCCCGGGAAAGCTGAACTTAGCCTTAACTTATCCTGCAATTTTGGTAGCTTTACTGCTATTCAAGATGAAACAGCTTAGACTTCTGGAAACCTTTATCCATGGAACTATGGTACTTTGGTGTGATTTTCTTGTTGGGGGTCCCAAGACCACACCCCTGAGGGAAGGGGAATAGTGTATTTCCTAAAGCTCGCTTAGATTCTAGATCAATCTGGAATTCTCTGCGACTCCCTGGCCCCTGCAGGTCCACCCGGCAAATCTCTAACTCGTGTGAAATTCAGTCTTCCCTCTGCACCCAAGCTCCTAACTAGGTTTGGTGGAGAAACACCCAAGTAGGCTGACTGGCCTCACTTTATATGTCTTACCATAAATTTTAACTAGGCGATTGCCAAAAGGCCATCCTATTCTATTCTCCCACGTTTGCTCTCTCGTTTTCCAAAGGGATGGTTCCCTACCTCCTTCTCTCCCCGCTGACCACCAACACCCCCTTCCCTTCGTCACAGGTGGGTGTGGGACTGGGAAGAAAGGAGCTGTTTCAAAGATGTGTTCTCACGTGGAATGCTATCAGCTCCGCATCCATGTGACTCTGGAGTTACACGATTTGCCTTCCTCCCTCCCTCCTTCCTTCCTTCCGCTACAGAGGAGGACTCTCTGCCCCTCATGAGGCTACCTGAGCTCTGGATGCCACCCCTGCTTCCAACAGACTTAGCCCCATAATCATTCTCACCGTCTCTTGTCTCACCAGTTTCTTTCCCTCTACTGGGTCATTTCCATATGGGTTTCAGTGCACTCTCATATCTTCCATTGCTTTTTAAATAAAATTTCCTAACACCACAGCCCCCCAGACATCACCCCGTTTCTCTGCTGTTGTTTTCATCTGTAATTCTTCCCAGAGTCACTGTCCTCATTCCCTGGCCTGCCGTCCTCTCCCCAGCCATCCCGACCAGGTCTCCCACCTCTTCGCTCCGTCTTTTGTCAGGTCCCAATGACATCCTCATCTCCAAGCCCAAGGTCACATCTCTGCCCTCATTTCACTGGATCTCCCAAGAGCCTTTGTCATGTCTCTCTTCACTTTTGGGACAACCCACTCACCCCCTTTCCCTTCTACCTTGCTTGCCTGTTCTCAGTCTCCTTTGCTGACTACTCGTCCTCCTCTTGACCCCAAATCTCATCATCTCTGGTTATCTTCTCCCCATCCCGAGCTCCTCCAGGCTCATGCCTTTAAACACCGCCCGTCTGCTAATAAATTCCCAATGTATCGATCTCAGTGAGGAACTCTCGAGAGAGTCCTAGACTTGTACCTCCAACGGTCTACTCGTCCCCTCAAATTTGGACATCTTCCAACCTGACCTTCCCAGGCAGTGACTCGAGGCCCAAATCCAGAAGACATTCTGAAGTACTGCTTTTACGTCCTATTTCACATCCAGTTCATTAACGCATCTTGTCATCTCTACCTTCTGAATAGATCTCCAATCCACCCACATTTCTCAACCTTCACTATTCCTGCTCCTATTCATGCCACACTCAACTCTACCCTGAATTATTTAATAGCCTCCAGACTCCACTGGTCTCCTTGTAGTCCATGTTCTACATGGTGGCCAGAGAGATTTTGAAAAACATAAATTTGAGTCTGCCGTTCCTCTGCCTAAACCCTCTAGTAATTCTTCATCACACACCGAGTGGATTCCAAATTCCTTATCGTGCAGCCCGCAAGGATGGACACAATGCACCTCCCATCTCCCGCCAAGCCCAGCTCTCCTGGTGCCACAGGCTCTCCCTCTGATGCCCCAGCCACGCTGGCTTCCTGCCCTTTATGCGAACACTCCAAGCTCACTGTTGGCTCCGGGCCTTGCAGTCGCTGCTCACTTTGTCTGGAGCGTTTTGCTCTCGTATCTTCACATGACTGACTCTGTCTTGTCATTCAGGACTCGGCTCAAGTGTCAACTCAATTCGAATGATCATTCATTCTAAAGTACCCTGAGCTGGCATCATTGCGTTATTCTGTTTAATTTTCTTTAGAGCATTCATCACATGGAAATTCGCTTGTTTATTTGTATATCAGCTTTCTGCTTTTTGGTATGTACCCCCACACTTATGTGCACACCCAGACAAGGTCTACGGCAGCAGGGAACTTGCCTGTCTTATTCACTCCTGAATAAGTGCCTGGCACTTAGTAAAAATGCAATAAATATTTGGCAAAATGGAAATTAAGGTGCTAGGATATCATCCCTATTGTCTGGCATGCCAGGAGGAGGCTGACTCAGGGACAGGGAGGGGACACTCACAAGGACGGATGTGCTGATGGTGGGTGTGCGGGAAGAACCTCTGTTCCCTGGTGGGGGGGCCCTTCGGGCTGGGGTGGATTGTAAGGCCATGGATGCTAAGGCTCCAGCCTCCTGCCCACAGTAGGGAGCGCCTGGCTCTGTCCCACGCAGGCAGGCTGGAAGAGCGTGGCTTGCTTCTGCCACGTGTAGCAGGCCCGGGGCTTGGCAGGAAGGCGGCCATTGTACTCAGCTGGGAGGTCCCCACAGGGAGGCCCATGAGGGTGGCCCTGGGCCTGGGAGCCCTAGTGACAGGTCTGAGTCGTTGCTGTAGGTGATTTCCTGCCACCCTCCCACTCACAGGGTTGTCAGGGAAGATTTATGCAAAGTCACGGCTTAGCCTTAACTGTCCTCTGTGGAATGAAAGGGGGCATCTTTGCCACCTTGAGCGGAGAGGTAAGCGGGGGACAGAGTGGCTACAGTGGCTGCAGGCCGGGGAGCTCCACAGTCCTGACCCGCAGAAGGAAGGGTGAGGGTGTGAGTGGCAGTCCTGGGCCGGAGGGGGCGAGGGCAGAGGCAGTGACAGAGTGACAGGCGGGCTGCCATCGGCCCTGGGGAAGAACGTGGGAGAGGGAGAGGAGGGGCAGCATCCACGTGGGCGATGAGGGTCAACCTCCTTTGGGCTCGTGGCAGGCGACACAGGTGTGACATTACAAGACTGCTCCTCATGGCCACTGACAGAGGGCGGAGGTAGCAGGCATGTTAGGGGGACTTCCTGTCTTCTGCTGGGCAAGCTGTGTTTAAGGCCAAGCAAACCACTCAGCAGGATAACGGAGGAGCCAATTCAGAACACAGCCACTCAGAGTTCAGTTCTGCTGGGACGTCCTGGCTTCAGATGCCGGTTCGATCGTCTGCAGGGAGGGCTTGGGCAGTTACACAGTCCCTGCAGGTCTCAGGAGGTTCGGGGGTGCCCACCCAGTAGGGCTGGTGGGATGATCGAATGAGACGCTCCTGGAGAGCTCGGAACAGGGCCGGGCTCGTGTGAGGCATAACACGTGTGAGCTACTTCTCTCTGCTCTGTGATTCAGCGCCCAGAGAAGCTACCAAGCAGAATCGCACCGACTGCGAAGGGAGTTTTCCCACTGTGACCCCGGGGGCACATCAGGGCCCCTCTGTGTATCCGGAGGATAGCAAACGTGATTTCGTGTTTGGGGAGGTTACCTTAATCACACCGTTGGTCCTCACAGGCTCCGGCCACCGAAGTAACAAGGCCCGGCCGTTCTCTCTCTGTTCCACGGTGAAGCTGCTCAGTCCACTCGGGGAGGATTCCAGCGTCTGAACTGCAGTCCAGGGGCTCGAAACTTCCCCGGCCTGGTTGGCGGCCACCACGCCAACGTGATACGTCGTGAAGGGCTCTAACCCAAACAGGTGGGCCTCATGGCTTGTTCCCTAGAGGGGAAGGGACAGGTTGGTGTCCTTTGGGAAAGAGCTAACAAGAGCCGGAAAGTTGTGCTGCCTTAAAACCCATCGGTAACGGCGGCACAACTATTGCAGCGGAGTTTTGAATTGTTAAGAGAAAACAATGTGTTTTTTCCCCCTTGTTCTTGACACCCTGTTCGTGTGATTTCAGACACATGCTAGGTGTGGATCAGAATGGACCCTTGCCTTTTCAGAACCCGTAGCCCAAAAGTTGCGATACACGAGGTCTGTCCAGAAGGTATCCAGCCACGTGACATGAAAAATAGAGGCATTTACTGAAGAAGATACAAGATACGTTAAATACTGTCCATAGGACAATGACGCCTCAGTCCCCTTCCAAGTCCCCCCGGGACCTCACACAGTTCTCCCAGTCATCATCAGCTGCCTCGTCATATTTTCCTGAATCTTTCGGGAGTCTGAAATCTCTCCCCCTTTCAAAGGTGATTTTAGATGTGGGAAAAGCCAGGTCATCAAATCTAGGCTGTAGGGAGGCTGAGTCACCTGGATGAATTGATGTTTTGCCAAAAATTTCTGCTTGAGACATGATGCATGAGTGGGTGTGTTGTGGTGGTGAAGCTGCCAATCACCAGTTGCCCACAGCTGCAGCCTCCTGAATCATCCCAATAGTTTCCGCAGAGGAATGTTCAAGCTTAACACAAACTCTGATGCAGATTCGTTGCTCTCCTAGCTCATTTTGCATGCGATGGCCACACAGGACGCATGCTCACTCAAGGGCATCTACTGCCCCCACTGACCAGCACGGAGACGTCCCCACTGTCCTTGCATGTGCATTCCAGTCCCCTCTCCTTGGCTGCCAGGTTACAGCGATATCACGCAAATTGTTCTTGTTGTATTAACAATGGCTGGACTTTTTCTGGACCGACCTCGTATTACCTGAAAAGTTCTGCGATGCGCCAGAGACCACCCAGCTCCCAATGGAATCAGCAGAGACTTAACCTGAACGACTTTGATTCTCTTCAATTCCCCACGCTACTTGTCTGTATGTGAGACACCCCGTCTCCCTCACCTCCCTCTCTCCTTCTTTTGGTGTGTATTTATATCTTACAGATACAAGAGAACAATAGCAGGCCAGCTGGACTATTAAATGCAGAGACACCCTTAGAGAAGTCTCCTACTCATACAAATGTGAAAACACTGTCATTTGTTAACAATGCCACAACTGAAACTATAAAACTTACTAAAAGTAATTGTTAGTGAGGCTTTGAGAATGTGATCTTTGTTGATATAAATGAAAAAAAAAAGACAGAATGGAGGAATTATTATTCTTTTCTGCTCGGAGAGCTACATTGAACATATTTTGCATAACTTAACTGGAGCTAAGAATCTTAATGTTTTTGCAAGAGCCTGGGGTGCTCTTTCTACATCTGGCCTGGATAGATATGTGTGTTTACAGATGGGAATTACGTCTGCAAGTGGACCAGTGATGTGGGCACAGGGCCACACACACACACACACACACACACATATTTTCTGTTGTGCGCCATATGCATGGATGTGGTGAGCCCTGGGGAAGTTCTGACTGGTTTAGTAGGATATTTATACTTAATGGAGTGTGAGGTTGATTAGATATTTAAATGTGACAATTGTCCTCTTTTCCTGGTGGGTGTGGAGGAGGACAAGGAGGTGAAGAGGTTATTTCTGAGAGGAGGTACCCAAGAGTACCAAAGTTATGTGTAATGGAAATTCTTCTTAATGTGGAGGCATCCAAATTTCATTTTGAATAAAATTAAAATGAGGTGACAAAATCAAACTGAACCACCCCCCAAAAAATAGTTTGAAAAAAAAACCCCAAACCTACAATAGAAATAATTTTTGACATTGTTTCCTCACATCCTTTAAGTTTCAACTACGTTAATGTTTCTTATTATGCATTAAACACAAACAGAGAATATAATTTCCTTTACTTATTAGAAACTAGAAAAGTCAATTTTCCTGTTTCAATAAGTGCCATTATGTTACATACTAACTTCCTGAAGTCGTTTAATATTTAAACATTTGCTAAGTGACCAGACTCCGAAACAAATTTTACAGAAATACTAATTTCTCTTTTTTAAAATATTAAAAGTTCGATCATAAATATTTAAAACTTGTTTCTCCACAACATTGGATTGGTCCTTTAGATAAATACCGCACAGAACTTGAGTGACCACAATGAATATTAAATCTGAAGATGCTACAAGTCCCGGTTACAAACACTCTTTCCTGATAAATGATTCCCTTTCTGTGGAAATAGGGCAAACACGGACAAGATTAATAATGCAAAAAAGAAAAATTCTTTGTTCGGAGTATTCCGTAATAGATGCCAAAAGAGGCATAAGGCACAAAGCAAATAGTAATCACCTCTAACAGATTATCTCTAAAGCAGGTAGACTGTTGGGGACATTTAGAGATAGCTTTTGTCATAAGAAACATGAAAAGCATGTGGGTTATAAAGCAAAAACATATGTACATTGTCAATAGCAGCACCTGCTCAATTACCGTTTATTTCAGAGCCGAGAGCTCCATCCAGCCCCTAGATGGCAATACGAGCAAACACTTCTGGTGGCCTGGGTCGTTAATGACTAACCACCGGCATTTGGTCCCCCAGTGCAGGCCGGGCAACCATTACAAAAATAACACAACTGATTTCATTATAGATTCTTTGAATGCACATTTATAGTTTAGGTCCTTGAAAGCAGAGGTATTCCAGATGCCCTGGCCTCAAAACCTTCACTGCCTAATGTGGAAAGAAGGCCACCCAGTCTCAAGTTGAAGTTCACCCCTGCCGGGCACAGAAATGTCCAGAGGTCTGCTCCTACAAAAGGTGATTACAACAGCTGTTTTGCTTAATTTGGTCTACTTCTTATTAAAAAAATACATAGAAACAATCACATGTTGGAAATGTTAAGGAGAATTTTTATATCACGCATTTATACTGAGGACAAGTTCCCATATTAAGTTAATTTGTTGTTTCTGAAGAACTAACACACATACCTTAAACGAATCTCATTAATAGCCTTGCTTTTTGTCCATGTTTGGTAAAGGCCATATGAAAATTAAATGAGGAAATTTTTAAAATGGCAAAACAACCCTTACCAATTTATTCTTTGACATTTTAGGAAACAGTTTATATTATTTTCTCCCGAGTAGATTTCCAACACCAAAGTTCGCTGTGTGAGAATCCCACCGTAAAACATGGACACAGCTCCTTCTGTGGACTGGGTCGCATCTTGCTTTCTCAGTTGTGTGTTAGTTTCTTCACGTTCAGAAGATTCGCTTGAGCACTGCCCGTCTTTCATGTTTTGGATTGAATTCCTCCCTTTGGAAACGTAGCGTTCTGTCTGACTTCAAAATCTCATCATTGAAATCATTTTACTTCTTTTCTCTCTTCTGTTCCCCCCTTTCTGTCTTCCCCTGTGGAGATCGTCTTAATTCAATATGCTTGCTTCTTTCTTTTCTTGGTCATCATTTTGTTCACCCCACCCCCTTACTCTTCCATCCTACCAATCCTTTTGGTGGATACAGATCTCTCTCTCTCCAATCCATCAGTTTCTCTTGCTCTCTCCGTTATCCCTGACCTCTGGACTTCTCTTAATGCTCACACCCACGTAATATTTATATTTTGTATTCGAGAAGTACATGAACTACTTTTGTTAGGCAGCAGATGAAAAGAATGACTCATCAAAGGAAAAGAGAAATAATCCTTTCTCCACAACCTAATATTTCCTATGAGACTCGGCTCTTTCTTCCTTTTTTAACTACTAGGCACAAGGGCCAGGGTCTGGATACGCATCAGCGCACCCTTTTCTGAGACACACAGACAAGGAAAACTCTCTAGAACAGGCTGCCGGGGGAGGTTCTGCTGGCAATCTGAGCTACAACCTCTCGTCTCTGCTGCTGGGGGCGCACGAAACTACCTGGAGTCTTCGGCAGCCTGACAATTTTACACCATCTCCTCTGATTATTTTTGACGACTCCAAGTGCCCCAAGGTGGCCGTGGGGTCAATAGGTTTATGTAGGTTGAAAATGATCAAAAATTACCATTGATCGGTAGCTGTCAATAAAAGGCTGCGTGGGGAGACTCTCTGCACAAATGTTTAAACTGCATAAAGCAACCTGGCTTCGTCATCTCTGGGTCTATTGATCTGATGATCCAGCAGTTTCCAGAGCTTTCCCTCTGGTCTTTGTGGTGCATTTTCACCGAACCCGCTTACCTTGGCCCTCAGGAATCTTCCTCCCCTGCCGCCCCTCTCCTACTCTGAACCCCAACAGTGATGCCGAGGCCCTGACGTGCTTGCTCATCTGCAGAGTGTTAGGTGTGCTTATTACCCTTGAGAAGCCTTCATCTTCCCGGTCACCAGCAGCTGCATTGACCATCGGCTTGATGGGGTTGCTTCTCTCTCTGCCCCTCATCACTTGGAAGTGGCTGACTTTCGGCTTATGAATCCTGCCCTGGTGGCAGGATTCCTTTCCCTCTGAAGTTTCCGTGGATGCCCAGGCCCAGAGAGCACGTCACACCGGTACCTGCTTTACGGCACAGAGGGGGGCTCCAGGGGAAGCGAGGTTCCAGTGTGTCGGCTTCTGTCTTCTTCAGCGGAACCCCCAGATGCTGCTCCTTGGTTTTAGCATAAGGCACAGTTTACCTTGTCATTATAAAATAACAGAGTGGTCATAGACAGGTTGCTGGTTTTGGTTACAGATAAAACCCGAGCAGTGGGAAAAGGTCTCTACCGTGACCTGAAATCCTGGCTTCGGACAGAGTGCACCACTCGCCTCCGTGACTGACAGACACTTTAATACTGACGGGTCGACATCAAATATTCCTAGTGATTCCTTGACAGCTAGAGAATCTGAGGCATAGGTGCGGCGGGGCTATCCTTCTTACTGTTTATAATGTTAATGCGTGACTTCCCCAAAGGCTGGTCGACATACGTGTATCTCATACTTGATCTGTAACAATCAAATCAGTGTTAATATGGAACGATCCCTTTATTACTCACAGCCAAATATCAACCTGGAACACTTATCCACAGTTATCTAAGCATGAGACGTCCCAGCTTGCAAAGTTTGCAAAGTGTGAGCACCGTCAGGAGGCGTGCTCTGACTCGGCAAGCACGCTCACTTTGCCACGCCTCCGTGCTTCCTGCGGGCAGGTCAAAGGCGGCGCTTGTTGACGGCACCCGCACACGCACAGAGTAGCTCTGACTTCAAGGTCGGCTCCCGATACAAGAAAGGCAGGAAGAATACCCACTGGGTGCGTGGTTTATTGTCTCACATGAGTGAGAACTGAGTATGTGCCCGGTGGCACTGCTAGGGGGCATCATGGCCACCACGATGGTCAGTGGAAACGCGCAGTATTGTTGGCCAACAGCTCCATTCACTGTTTTACATACTTCTGAGCATTGGGCACGTACAACATTCCGTGGCGTTGCCGTGGGAGACACAAGACGGATATCAGGCTCCTGACGTGTAGGAGCCAACAATGTATGGAGAGCAATTACAATCCATGGATACAGATGCACGCAATCCGGAGCATGGCAGGCGCTACAACTGAGTGCGGGGAAATACTGAGGGGGTTCTTCTGGCCGGGAAGGGAGAGGTGGGGAAGGTGTCGCTGGCAGGCGGCATCTGACATGAGTCAAGAAGATGTGGAATGTGAGTGGGTGGAAACGTGTGGGGGACCGGAGCGGCGGAGAGGAGGAAGAGCCGGGAGGTGAATGCTGCCCAAGCACAGTGGGTGCGCACAACAGCGGGCGGGGATGCTGGCAAGGGGGTGGACGGGTCTGCGAATTTTACCCTAAAGTTCTGGACCACATTTGTTAGAAAACAGTGAGTTACGTTAGGCAAAAGATGTAATAATTATGTGTAAAGAGCTCTACAACGCCATTTGAAGGAACAGTGAAGGAAGTTTAAAATTTCGCCCTGTCACGGTGCTGGTCATGTTCAGGGACTGGGGGAGAAACAAATCTACCAAGAATTCATTCGTCCGTTTGACGGTTATTCCGCCAACAACTGTAGACTGTCATATGTAGAAAAGGTGACAGGAGAGTATTTTCTTAGATTTAAAACATCTTTGTGGGATGTTTCCTGGATTTTATAATTTGTCATTACTCTTCAGACATAACTATTTGTCTTTTGAGACCATTTGAGGTGGGGGTTGTAACACTCACCTGAATTGAGGCCAGTGATCCTGTCCTCGGTCTTATCCTGGCCGTGGGGACACGTTTGTGCGGAGCCACCTGTACCCTTGGTGATCACACCGCCCCGCGTGCCGGTGAAACACCTGTCCGGCAGCTGCAACAGGTCGAGGATGCTCCTGATGGTCGAACAGAAAGCGTCTCCCGCTCAGGGTTCTAACTAATGTTAGAGCGCTGAATGGAAAAGGTTTCAATAAAGTATAAAAGTTTATCCTCCCCTCTAGGAATTACCCTGGGCTGGTCAGAGGCCGTCTCTTGTTAACAACTGGAAGTTGCAAACTTCAACCGTTCAGTGTGGAGTGTTCATCTGTGCGTCCTGTGGGCACGTTTGTGTCTTTACTCCCACGCATCTCGGTGTTCATAGAAGGAGACTGGTGTGTGGAAAGGGGAGAGATTTTCTCTCCTCCTTGGAGCCCATCGTTTTATAGTGGGGTGGGGCCAATGCAAAACGAAGACAATTCACAGACATTTTCCTTGCCCACCAACGGGACGGGTCCATTTCATCTCTACACAGTCCCGGCACAAGGGACGGGGAGCCTAACCTACCGTAAAAATATTGGGGGTGGGCAGAGGAGAGTGGTTTCAAAATGGTTCCCTTTTCAAAGGAGAAGAGGAGAGAAAAATGCAATGTGGACTAATTAAATGTTAATGTGGCACACTGATCACACTTGATATTAAAAAGCAGGACTTCTGATCTATCCAAATTAGGCATGTGCACACTCTGACAATCTGTTCGATGGCAATACTAGTAAAACTGTGCTAAAATACATTTAACGGAGTTTCATCCCAGCCACAGCCTCGCATTTAACCAACCCTTGATTAAGCACATAGTGTTTACTGAGGGCCCCGGGCTGGCGGAGTCTCGCCGGCAGCTCACTGTGGTTACAAGTCTGCAAGGGTAACGTTCCCTTGTCTTCCCATCGAGCGGTTCCTGTTTACACCTGCAACCTGCCCACTCTCCTCTTTCTCCTTTCGTTTCGAAACGCCTTTCGCTTGCTCTCTCTACCTTTTCTCTTCCAACGTGCTCATTACTCCCTTCTAATGTATTATAGAATCCGTTTGGTTATTGTGATTATTATTTATAACTCTCTTTACTAGAACGTAAGTTTTTCTAGGGCAGGGCCTGTCTCTGTTTCACTCTCTGCTCCACCCCAAGTGTGTCTGACGGTGCCTGGCATGGAGTGAGCACTCAGAACATGTTTATGCTGTCACTGAATGCGGAGAGAGTTTACAGTAAAGGAGCGGGGTGAAGGAGAGTGTGTAGATGCAGGGGTGTCAAACTCATTTCCACCGGGGGCCACATCAGCCTCGAGGTTGCCTTCAAAGGGCTGAAATAATTTTAGGACTGTGTACATGTAACTACTCCTTAACTGTTAAGGAGTTGAAATGACATTTGGCCCGTGAAGGCAACCACGAGGCTGATGAGGCCCCGGTGAACATGAGTTTGACAACCCTGGTGTAGAGTGTGAGCCTAAGACAAGAGAGTCTAAAAACAGTGTGAGAAGTGAGCTAGAGAGAGTCCAGGGAGAGGTGGGGGAGAGGACCCTGGACCAAACACAGGGTAACCTTGGAGACAGGAAATGTGAATGATTTCATGATAATAAATGTAAAAATGTAAAATGGGCAATTCTAGAAAAATAGAAAAAATTAACAAATGCACTCAGTAATAGCTCAATCAACTTTAAAATAAAATAAAACAAAGCCCTGAATCTGGGCCCCTCCTTTAAAGAGGCCCAGATGACAGGGTTTTATCCGAGAAGTTTTTATGTTATTCCTTGTAATTAACTCTGTGAGTAACCGATAATATTGTGTACAAAGTGTTCCAGAAAATAGATATAAAGGGCTAGACACCAAACTTAATATCTGATGTTTGAGTAATATCACAATGAAACAAGAACTGAACAGTAAGGGTAAGCTGTATAGACCAAATCACTTGAGATTAGGTGCAAAAGTCATAATATAAGCAAATAGCATCCAACGGTACGTTTAAAAGAGATATTACGACGAGGTAGAATTGAGTCCTTAGCAAAGTTGATTTACATAATCTTACTAAAATTAACAAAATCCAACACCCATTGCAACACCCATTCTAACACCCATTCATAATAAGATCTCTTAGCCAGGTAAAAAAATAAAAGAAATTATTCCTGGAGGTACGCTTGGGGTCGGGTCAGACCTGCCTCCTCACCCCCACCAGCCTGGCCAGCCTGTGACGCCGGTCCCAGCCCAGGCGAGTGTGGGGGCAGGCAGAGCCCCTCCCTCCCTCCCACCCGGGGACCAGGAGAGGCCCCCTGTGCTCCTCAGCCTGAGCCTGCCTGTGCGTCTGCTTTCCGGGGAGTCGGGCTGAGCGATAACCTCTGAGGGAACAGGAGGGTGGCTTTTCAGACAAACACAACTCAACAGTTTGCCTGTAAGTCGGGAAAAGCAGGCCCTATGGGATGGAAAAGTGACGACACTTGAGCATCAGGGGAAAGTTATTGCAAAGACAGACTTCTGAGGAACTCCCAACCACCGTTCATTTTTCTCGGGGTCTGAAGGGGTTAACTGGCTCTGAACAATGCGAACCCAGGCGGTTTAGGTAGATGTTGATATTGAGTTGTTGCTTTGAAAAACACTTTAATAAAAGGACTAAAAATGTCCCTTTTTCTTCAGGTGTTTCAGTTAATATTAGAATTAAACCAAAGCATGAGGTCAACTGGCTTTGGGCGAAGCAAATTATGTTGGGTTCAGCACTGGGCACTTCGCTGTGGAATATCTATTGACTCAAGCTTATTAACTTGTAAATCCTTCAGTTTTAGATAATGATCTATTGATTATCTACTTTTATTTGCATTCTAAATGAATAAACAAAAAGAAATGATCACGGTTTAGCCATTATACCTTAAGAGAAAATGTGCTTAAGCCAAGCATACTTAATTAAAACTAAAAACAACCTGTATTTGTTCTGAGAGCTTGAAGTTGTGGTTCTTATTTTCATTTAGGGAAATCAAAGACTGTTTTCAATTTTTCATAATCATTTCTATTAGACATTTGGACAAAACTGGAAAAAAGTTTGTTGCTGAGGACTGAAATCATGCTGTGAATTTGGCATTTTGAATGCATTATTAACGTTGGTCAATGATTTATTATTCTCCATGGCTTGTGTTAGCAATAATGATGTCTTGTGTGCAAGAAAAACCCTGTGACTTAATGTCTGGAGAACGAGGCAACCTTTCTGAGTTCAGATGCTCTAATCAAAACACAATCAACTGAGAATCAGAAGACCCGAGTTCAAGTTTTGTCTCTGTCACTTAGATGAGAGACAACTTAGGCAAATTATCCACGTTTCTTTTTTTAGTCTTTTGTGAGGGTGAAGCCAGATGACCTTTCTGAAAGGGCCAAGGTCATCGTGGGCACTCATGAAAAGTCACTTGTCACTGCAAGCAGCCGAGAAGGCACCGGCGTCTGTTGATTTCAGAGGGCGATAGTTTGAATTCATTTTTATGCTTGGTTTAAAGCACTCAGCAAAGAAAAATGCTAAGATTGGTTTGTGGTCTGAGGGTCAAATCCACAGTCAAATATTTAACTAGCATCTACTTTTTTCTAGCGTGGTGCTAGGCACTAAAAGGAGTGGACGGCAAGTAGAAGCACGCACACCCTGGACTTAGGAACAGCCACTCATTAGGATGCGAGACTCACATTCATGAACCCACTGGAAAAACACATGAAAACACGCATGGAAGGTACACGTCTCAGAAGTCATGTTGGGCTTCAGCAGTTACAAAAGACCCCATGGAAAGGACGAGCCTTACGTATCAATATGAAGGAATGGACTAGATACACATGCTAGAAGCGCAGCATTGTATCATTCAGTGTGAGACTGAAGCAATTAAAACAAATGGAAAACTCCTAAAAATCTTAGAGTCAGAAGGAAACTTACGGTTTCCAACTCGACCTTCACCTCTGAGGCCAAGGTCTCAGAAGAAAGCGGGTAGGAAGGCAGGGAGGAGGGCCATCTTTTCAAACACAGGGAGAACTACAGACCGATTGGCTGAAGTCCTATCTACTGGACCCTGTACAGGGTCTTTATGAATGAGACTCTGAATGCTGCTGATTCAGAGATCTGGCACAGAACGGCTTCCATGATGGCCCCACCGAACCGAAAGCAGACCACTGTGACCTTGTATTGGGATCACCGCATGCCACCAGGTAAGGACGAAACAACAACAACACCTCAGACTCGTGGCTGGGGTGACCGATGAGACCAATAAGGACACCGGTGCTCTCACACCTATTACATTGGAGAAGCTGGGGCGTTCAGGCAAGAGCCCGGAAACCCTCCCCCGTGTTGCCAGGGGAACGGAACGTCCCTTCAAGCTGACGAAGAAGGCAAGGCTGCCGAGAACTCAGACCAATCGGGAAGAAGTCTCATTGACCCCATCAGCCAAATAATGCCAACTCACTAGAGAGCAGGAGAGGGAGTCACATACCATCGCCGACGTAAGGGCCTGTTAGGAAATAAACACCTGTTTCTCTTTCCAGCTGTGCTGTGCATACAGACATTCACTCACGCTCGTCCCTCATCCCGCTACTGTATGTGTGATGTGTGGGGTGGTTACACTCTTAACGTGGGGTCACAGACTGCGAACATGGGATTATGGAAAAAGAGACAAAATCCAGAGAAAGGTCAGGCACTTTATCAAGAGCTCCTTGGGCTTGAACTTGGATACAGCAATTGAAAAAGACATCTCTGTTTCACAGTCAATGAGTCCTACACTGGTTGGCCTGGAATACGGGGCCAGTTTAGATCCAGGGGAGTCAGACTCATTTTCACCGGGGGCCACATGGGCCTTGCCTTCAGAGGGCTGACTGCAATGTTAGGACTATATGCATGTAACTACTCCTTGACTAGGGGCAGGGAGCTCAGCGCTGCTGCCGGGTAGAAACAAGGTGGCGGGCCGGATTCAGCCTGCAGGCCTTGGGTTTGCACCTGTGGTTTAGAAGATTATAAAAGAAAAAAATGAATGATGTCAGGTAGCCAGGGGATGAACTCGCATCGAAGGAAGATTTGTTTACCGGTGTGTGAAAGGTACAGACCCAAAGAACAGACCTAAACACGGGGGATGTCTATGTTACACAGCTCGTCTGCTGGCTGAGCCGTACATCCCCCAGGTAGTGGAGCCGTTCTCTGTCCAAGCAGTCTCAGTGGTGGACACGACCTTTGGGAATCCTAATCTGAAGGTCAGTACACACGAGGACGGGTCCTGGAACCTAACCGGACTATTCAGGGACTGAACCCACACTCCTAAATACATCTCCACTCCTGAACTAGCAGTCTTCTCCCGGTTAACTGCGTGGTTTGCTCCTTTCTCCTCCAAAGTTCTGCTCCATTGTCTCCTGATTGTGAGACCTCCCCTGACCTTCCCACCTTAAGTACCACCCTTCCGGTCTCAACAGGCAGGTCTCCCCCAAGACTGGCCAATGGAGCATCCCGGACTGGCAGACACAGCACCTCTGATGCCTCCCCTCACACTTACATGGTCCTTGTCTCCCCACTAGAATAAAAGCTTCCAGAAGGGAGGATTTTTTCATCTGGTTTACCCACTGCTGTATACCCAGTTGGCATATATTAGGTGCATGGTGATTGGATGAGAGAATGAAAGAATAAATATATTAAGTTCTGAGTTAGTCCCTGGAAAGGGAAGGATGGAGTTTTTCAATTGGAGGAGATAGTGATATATACTACAGTTTGTGGTGCCATGGAAAGCGTGTTAATGGTTTTAATTATACTATCTTTGGAAACATGGTGACTTTCAACATTCCTGAAAGAATGGAAAGCCACGATTCAAATATAATACTGAGTATAAATACATACGTGAAGAACAAGGGAGTGGCTGAGTTGGTACTTCTTGTGATGCAAGCGCTTTATCAGCCCCAGGATGAGGTATAAACATGAACAGCCCAGGCGTATTTGTTCAGAAGGTGACAAAACATTTGAAATGATCAAAGAGACTATTTGGGAAATAGAGTGGTATTTAATATTATTAATGATGAATCTTTCAATAAAGATTGTACTGTGTCTTAAGACATTAGCTAGTAATAGTAGTAGCTCATGATTAATCTAATAACCTATTGATGATTTATCCATACCGATCACTTTTAAAATTTGTCTTTTACAGTGTAAATAGTTTTCACTAGTACACATTTTATAATTTATAAGCAAGGACATATGCATAGCACGGGCTGTGTGACCCAACAGTTACCAGTCACAAGGCTGCACCTTCCCCCCGACCTGGGGGCGGCTGCCCTGCATTCGCGCCCCTCCTCCAGGCAATCTTGGGGTGCGGGGAGCGCAGCGCACAGCCATTTTCCTCCGCAAAACAAAACAAAATCCCACCCCTACTCCGTCATACACGAAGTTCTAAAGTAAAAACAAAGTCATTCAGGTCATTGGCATGGACACAGTCCACTAAGAGTCTTTGAAAGATAAATGCTTACAGATAATTTGTGAAAAAAGAAAATCTCACCCCTTTTTTTTGAGTGACTTCCCAGCGGGACGCGCTGACGACTCTGATGAACACCGGACCCGCGGCCACCGCCCAGGTGGCGCTCAAGAACGGAGTTGGAGACGGAAGGCCTACGACATGCGCGTGTCCCAAAAACCACGCTACACCTGTGCACTCGGGCTATTTCAACCAGTCCCGCTGCTCCCCATATTTATTAGTTCTTTTGACTATTTCTCAGGTTGAATGATGGGATTTAAATGCTCTGTGAAGCTTAAAATCAGAGTGAAGAAGAGAGGTGCACACACAGGTGGCTTGGGCAAGGCATAAAACGTTTACGCCGCCAGCCGCGCCCCTGTTAGTTCCAGGATCGCAAATAACCAGTTACTGCCGCCGAGGGCGCGGTGCTGCGGGGGCGCGGGTGCTGCGGGGTGCTGCGGGGGCGCTGTGGGGGCGCTCTGCGCCGCGGGGAGGCGGAGCTCAGTTATCACAGCGACCGTCGCCTTCCCAGTTGTGCCCCGTCCTCTGTGGGTGCCTAGAAATGCATGGAGAGGAGCAGGAAAGTGGCAGTTTTCCTTGTCTCCTGTGTCTCTGATAGCCAGGCAGACACACAGCAGGAAAGACGAGTGCTGCCCAGTCCCAACCAGAGCACGCAGGCGCGCCATCTGGGCAGTGTCAAAGGACACGGGGAAGGCTCAGACGTCTCCCGCAATAGGGTGCCATAATACAGCAGTAAGAAGAAAACTAGGGGGAACCATGGCCACTTCCACACTCGCAGTCATTCCAGCACAGCACGAGGCAAGGGATTTCCAAAACCCTTTGCTGAGATGCATCTTAACTGCTCATTCGGTTGGTGCCCAGAGGGCTGCTGGGTCTTAGCAGTGACACGTGGTACAGAGACACATCCAGCAGGGGCCACTCTCCTCGTGGAAGCACAGGGGTCGGACCTTTCTGAACAGAGAGCCCTTGGCTCAGGGGCTCCCAAGGGAACATGTTCTGGAGACCACGTGCCCTGTAGCTGAAGTCATTTCCTTCAGAAACGTTCAGTACCAAGACAAGTGTTGACTTTTACAATGAGATCTTCAATGTTCAAAAGTACCCCACTGAACCATTTCTTTTGGACGCTGCTGGAGGCAGACCCTCAATTTTCTGAACAAGAATCGCTAGTCATTCAAAAGTTAGCAAACAAAGAGGATCAACACTATTTTTTTGGACCTTTGAAGCTGAGAGCTCAGAATTTGTTATTTTTGGAGACCTCTATCAGCTTCTACAGATTCTCCAGTCATGGGGATGAAGTAATGTTGCATCCGTTAAAAAACCCTCAAACCCTCACTGTTGTCCAGCTTACACTTCTGAGGTACGTTTTGCAATAAGAGGGATTTATAGAAACAAATAAAACATGATTTATAGAAACAAATTGTTACAACTACAGAAGCACATAATCTTTGGCCACAAAATTAGAATGCACAAGCTAATAATGTTTAATGCATATATTTTCACAGGATTTTAATTATATAGACGATTATATAATGTTTTCTTAAGTTCTTTCATAGTAAAAAAAAGATAAGTATTTACAAGGTTAAGGTCATTTACAAGGCCTGTGGGCTTGCTATTTGCTGGGCTGTGGGCTGATGACCAGAGAGGCTGCAAATGACATTACTTCTTGCAAAAAGAGGCATCGAAACACCCTAATGAAACTAGTAATTGCTGAAAGTAATTTAAACTGTCTTTCTACTTTAGGAAGGAAAGACACTCCAAGGAAATGCGCATGAGAGAATTAAAGAGAACATACTTCAGGAAGAAAATTTGCCAAAGGGAATCTCCCCATTGAAACTTCCTCGTTTCCCATGGAAACTCCAGACACATTTCAGAGGAACACTCCTTCAGGTTTTTTTTTTTTTTCCTAGAATTCCCGAAAGATTTTCCTTTTGGTCCCTTCACATGCATCGTTCTTTATTCTGCTCCTTGCTAAAAATTCCTATTAGCTAATCTAACCAGTCAATTTATCCTGCCTATTTTATGATGAACAAATAGCCACACTGTTAATTGGCCACCTGGGTTCAAAGAGGAGCCATACGGAGGTGACGTCTGAACGTGAAGGGGACTCACCGATGACATCCTGACCGCACTCATCCTGACCGCACCGGATTTGGAAACCAGGCTCCCTCGCCGTGGTCGCCCCTCCCTCCCCTCGCTCCATTTCTTGACCGTCTGTGAGACCAATATAATTTTTTTAAAGTGATTTATTTCTAACAGATGTGATCGTCCAGCCACAGGGACCTGGATGCGCAAGGTCCCTAACAACTTTAATTTCTGGATATAATAAGCATATATCCCACTAATAAATAATTATCACTCCATGAAGGGAAAGATGCCAGAGCATGCAAGGCACGATGGGCCAGGTACTTCTGGGCAGAAAGGACAAGTGGACCAGGTCTCCCGAGGTCCTGGCTCGGCTCAGCCTCGCACGTGCTAATTATCGTATTTCTCCAATGTCGTAGGCCACGAAGGAACATTAGACACGGTTTAAGGTGCACCGCACTATTTAGAAAGCTAAGTTTAGGTCTGTATTGAGTTTCTTGTAAACCCAGAAGTTACACAAGATGAGATGAGATGACAACCTAGGTGTGGCGGAGGGAGAAGTCACAGAGCAACATGCGGAGACAGAGGGACGGGCCCCTTCCCCCTCCAGCTCTTTGGTGGCTCCTGTGACTTCACAAGGGCAGATCCTGGAGCTGTGTCCTTATCGCCCTGGCTCCATTTGTGGATGCTGGGGAGGTGGCCTTGGGCAGTGCCACAAATCCAGCGGAGACATCGCCGGGTGGCCTACTGAGGTGTCCTCTGCTACACGAGGTGTCGCCTGAACGAGGTGGACTGCAGGGAATACTCCACGGGAGCCGACTATATCTCAAGACGAGCTTCCAGCCAAGAGCCTGACTTCGCTCTGCTTTCCCCAGGAGGCCACCTGGACCATACGGTCAGCAGCCACAGGACCACGCTGTTACTAACGGGATTTGTTAGGGAGCACGTGTTCTTGGGGAGGGGGTTGGAGGGAAGGAAGGGAAAAGGAGGAAAGGGGAAACTTTATCTTTAAAAAAGAATTCTGGACTCATCTCTCCCAGTAGGACCCTGTCAACACCTTAGCACAAAGATATCTTTTTTTTAAAGATTTTATTTGTTTATTTATTTATTTTTAGAGAGGGAAGGGAGGCAGGGAGAGAGAGAGAGAGAGAGAGAAAGAGAGCGAGAGAGAAACATCAATGTGCGGTTGCTGGGGGTCATGGCCTGCAACCCAGGCATGTACCCTGACTGGGAATCGAACCTGGGACACTTTGGTTCCCAGCCCATGCTCAATCCACTGAGCTACACCAGCCAGGGCTAGCACAAAGATATCTTGATGGACTGATTTTCTCTTGGTCATACTATTTCAGATCATACTAACCACCATTTACTGAGTCACTTCCCTGGTCCGGGTATCTGCCCGGAGCTGTGGGGAGCTGCCCCTCCGGGGAGGCATCGTGGGCCCTACCTCCCCAAGGCACGGGATGGAAGGGGGCCTTGCCAATCTCTAGATCACGTTTGCTGGCCCCCACCCCCGGCCCCACTCTGCCGGCCAGCTCACCGGCTGGCTCTGCTAGGCACCTGATGGGATTATTGAGAATAAAATACCTTTAATGTCAGCCCAATCAATGGTCACAGATTGGAAAAATACCCCCCTCTCTATCTCCTGAAGCAGAGACACACCATCGGACGTTTTCAACCTAAGCTTTTGTTTCTTTGACTGAATATTTATAACAATAACAATAATTTTGTTTTCACTTCCTGCCTTCTGTTTGAACCCCACCCTTGTTTAAGGCAAAGTGATCCCAGAGTCTTCTCTGAACTTTGCAGGGTGAGTGATCTTTTAATTCTTGGAATCTCTTATACACTGTATTTTTTTTTTTTATGTTTGCATCAGACAATTGATCACGTCAAGCTAAGTGGCCCCTCTTACTTCAGTGCACTGAACTATAATTTGTGGCTTTCGTCGATAGCTAGATTTTTATGAATAATGTCTTGTTTCCTCTAGGCAGATAGTACAGAAGGCAGCCCTGGGTAGTAGAGAGAATGGAAACCATACCCTAGGTTTTCCCTCTCTCGGGATATAGAGGATAAAAAAGCACTTAAACAAATGATCAACTTCCTAGAAATGAAAAGGAGTTTTCTTTCAAATTTCATATACATTTAATTCCAATAAACTTTTCTCCAGACTTTTAACGTAAACTGTGTTTTGAGCGTCTTGGAAGGCTGAAAGGTCGGCGGGATGGCACAATGTTAGAAGGTAAAACATCGTATTCTTGTGACATGTATGGCTATTTTTTTCAAGGTCAAGGTGTTTTGATATAATAGGCAGAAACACCTGTGAAGGGTTACAGTCTTTCAAGAATATGAATGGTCTTTACTGTCATGTTCAAAAGTTCTGTGATTTTTTTTTTTGAGTAACCCTTCTCTTAATACTGGGCTCTAAACAGCGGACTGGTTTCTTCTGAAACAGAGTGGAAACTGTCACTTCAGTATCGCCTCGTCCCTCTTAAGGAAGACCATGATGGAGAGTCAGCCCTTTCACCAATGACAGAGATGGTGAAAAGGCTCAACTTCTACCTTTCGGCCTAGAATCGGGTAGCTCTCCCCCTCAGCTGGGGCAACCTGTCTCTCTGGGCGCAGGGGGACAGGAGACTTAGAATAAAGGTCTGGGCAGGGCCGTGCCCCCTGGAAAACACCCAGAGGGGATTGCGCTCGTGACATCCCAGAGACACAGACGAGAGTTTTCGAGGCACTTTCCATTTCCGTCCGCGTTCTTTTGTATGCCGGGTTGCCTGCCATTATGTTTATGTAATTCTGACAGTGTTCTTAATGACACACTAACAGATTGTAAAACACGCTGCTGGCATTGACTTGTTTTTTATATTTTTAAAACAATGTCCTTCATGTAACAGTAGTTAAGCGCGGCAGAAGGACATCATTAGAGCCATGGTTAAACTGTAATTTACACCATTAGGAAGGCAGGAGCAATTTTTATTGCCGGGCAATTTTCTTGCTGAAATATTTGGACCATATGGCTCAATTTGTGTAATAACCTTAATTTCTGCACCCTTCAGGTCTGCCTCCGTCTCCTACGGAATGGTAAAATGCAGTTTAGCAGAAAAGGCAACTGTCTATACTTAGAGAGTTGAGATTAATAACATGTCACGTCCTGTTTTTGGTGAAGGAATTGGAACAGCAGCCAGATGGTATCTCTACAAATAACTGTCAGGGGTCTTGATCTAATCAATACAATGTATTAATACATCTCCCTCTGCTGTTCCTCCAGGGGCCGGCGCACAACATCTGGAAAGAGTGGGGGGGGGGCCCGCCAAGCAGAAAGCCGATTCTTTTCAGAATCAAACTGAGCCCAATTAATTTTTCATGTATCCTTGATAACTGTTTCATAATGAGCGATGCATCTTGACGGATTTGGGGTTGGCAGAGCAGGCTGCCCGGGCTTTCTATCCCCATTCAGTCCACTTACAGAAACCAACCCATTAATCAAGCTATCTGGCATAAAACCTGAATCTCAGCTCAGCAAGAGATCAATAACCATCCTTAAAAAAAAAACCCCAACACACACACACAGAACCAGCCACTAATGGGCACAGGTATCCAGCCATGACACTAGTAATTGCTTTAGCAAAAATAAAACTCGGGATCATAATCACCCAATAGGAACTTATATGATAAAACTCATTACTTGCGTCTTGTCAAAAGTAACATTTACCTCTGTTAAAAATATGCTGTAATTTGACAATCTAGACACGGCCATGATCTTTTAGAGGTAGACAATGCACCTTTTTTGGAAGGGATTAAAATACTCTGATTTTTTATGTGAATATTTAATAATCTGAATGTCATAATAAATGTTTCAAAATGAGTTACGGTGCTTGTTTTACATTTAGAGTACCTGCGGGGTCCTTAAGACAATCTTGAGCCCGACCGTACAGGACACACGTGGAGGGCCTGTGGTGTGCTAAGAACTCTGATGTGAGGCCCGATTGGTTCGATTCCTTAAGTCCCTGGTCATTTTCATGGAACGATTTACAATTCAAATCATCAATTCTTATCGCTTTCCCAATGGTTTCATCTCAATTCTTTACCGTTTTCCCGAATTCAAAACCAGTCATTTTGCTTTCCGGGGAGCAAATCTGTTTTGGCTTGGCTGGGATTTCTACCCTCTCATTCCTTCTGCAAGTGAGACCCAGTGAGGTTATCTGTGGAGAAGAGCTCAGAGCGGAGCTGGGGAGATGGAGCGAACCCATGACCTGTTTGTTAAAACATTCCTTCCTGGCTCTCGGACAACAGGTGGAAACCTGTTCTGCCCTCGTGAGAGTCTAAGATTTTGATCAGGAAAAAAACTCCCGGGAAGTGCCAACATAAAGAGAGTCATTCATTGGCTGATCATCTGATCAGACCCTGCCAAGATGATAGAAAGGTCTAAGGAATCATCCAGGAACTCGAAGGGGATGTCACATTCATCTTTTCTGACAGCATGACTAAGAATCATGATGCTGTGTTTGCTCAGCCAGTGGTTGGTGGTTCTGCAGGATGAGTGCTGGGTTTGGAATCGGGGGGATGAGTTAAGGTCTCCTTGGGTTCCCTTAAGTATTTATGAGCCCAATCAATGCCCATGCATGGCTAAATAATTACTTATTATATTGTAATCTGTCTCCTGCCTTATTTGCTCTAAGAACACCACCAGTCTCAGAAGAGTCTATTTCTTCTCCCTTTGTATCTGTTGTAGCTTCTGGACACAATGGATTCTCAAAAGAGCATTCTGTGAACATTGACAAATGGAGGAGTGTCACAGTACATCTTGGTCCTGATCGCCACATTAGATTTTGTGTGTCTAGGTCCTCAATTGCAAATAATGCACCATTTCCAGACATGCATGAGATGTCAGAGAAGCAGTAGCCCCGGATCTCAGCTTTCATTTCATTTGCTGATAGCCAGTGTGGATACACAGGAAACACCCTGACAATGATGGGTGTGTAGCGAACTTGTGTGACTTCAAGCAAGAAAGCTATTTCCACCAGTGAGATCCCCCATACACGGCATCCAGAATGTTCCATTTTTTTGTGATGTTATTACGGAAATATTTACATTTTACAAGTTGAAATCCTCTGTCACAAAGACAGGGGGTAGCTGCTATTCTAGGGCCTCCCAGTCCGTAGATACGATCAACAATTCCTACAGTTTGAGCTTAGCAACACCTGGCCACAGCACTAACAAGCGGTTTCACCTTAAAAAGTGTATCGAGATAAAAGGATTCATTTGCAAACCCATCACATACACATTCACAGGTGTTGGGTATGGGTCACTGCATTTGGATTAAGAAGCAAATGTCTCTCCCTAAATGAGAGGTCACTGGCTGGTGTGAGGCAAAAATCTTTTCGCCGTTCAGCATAATTAAAATATTCCAACAGTGGTTTCGGTAATTTAAAAATCACAGTATTGTTGTAATATTTTTCTAGGCTCCGGGAGCTCACAATTGTTTGGCCCAATCAAATCTGGGGACACTAGAGAAGTTATCACCCATCAAGGTAATTACTTTCAAGTTGAAATAATTACTCTATCAATGTTAATGGTCTTTCAACTTCAATAAAGCACTCACCTGCCGATAATCACGGCTAACCTCGTGCTCTAATGCAATTCCCTCTCTACTTAGCAGGTTATATTACAGCCGTTGCAGTGGTCACTTGTCCTGAACAGCTGCTGAATTTCACTTTGATCGGCCGTGAACCATAAAAGAATTGGTCACCTGTGTCTGGTTCCCCCTCACCCATGAGCCCTTGCGGAGCGGAGGCTACGCCCTCCTGGCGGGAGCAGGGCACGGCTCGGGCAGCCATGTTGTCTCAGGCAGGGTCCCTCCCCACCTGCGACATGAGCTCCTGCCCTTGCGCTGCTGAGTGCAGCTTGCTGTCTCCGCTCAGCGGCACGCATTCTGAATTTATGGCTTGGCCCTGCTAGTGTGTGGACTGCTTCGTTTTCGTTTTACTTTCGTGTATGTTTTTGATAAGGCTCTGGGGGATTGGGGGGGTCCTGGAGGGCTTCCTTATGATTCAGTTAAAGGCTGAAAACACAGCCTACTTGAGTTAGAGGGTATTTTCACCGCCACCTGCCCCTCTGTACCCAGAGAGTCTGCCCTTGGGCATAAGTAAAGTTGGTGGATGCCAATTTGGCAGAATCTGTGTGATATGGGAAGAGTGTAAGTGTGTGTGTGTGTGTGTGTGTGTGTGACCAAAAGGTCTCATGTTTTGCTGATACGATCCCAGACCTCAAGGGGTGGGCAGGGTCCTGTGACTGTCACAGCAGGTAAACACGGCCACACCTGAGTGGCCACCACCCAAGCAGGGCTCCTAGAGGGGCAGGCGGTGGGATGAAGGGCAGATGGGCAGAGCTAAGCCGCAGGGAGACAGAAAGCACAGGCTTGCTCCAGGAGACCTGGGAAGCGAATAGAACCTGATACAGTATTTGAGATATTACCCGGAAATTAACAGTCTGATATCAGAAAGCATTTAAATTTGCAAGCTCTGAATTTTGTTGCTTGTTGAGGAAGGCTTAAAATATATAAAACAGTAGACATTCATCCCTGACCAGATTAGCACCTACAGTTGCCTTGCACAAACCAAAAACTTTCTCTACATTTGCTCACATCTTTCAGCCTGTTTTACTCCAAACAGTAAAGCTTCTAAAGTTTTCCTGCCTGTTTATATTGCTGTTGACAGTCACATTAAGTTATTTAGTCCTTGCCAGAGCCTTGTGAGATAAGCAACATCTTAGTTCAGACTTGATGGTTAAGAAACAGGACAGTTGAAGGGGAAGGTCATGATCACCTGAGCAGAAGGGAACACCATGTGTGAAGATCCCAAGGTGGCCCACAAGCAGAAGGACTCAAGATCAATACCTTAGAAGCAGAATCAATAGGACTTGGGGAAGGACTGGATCTGGAAGTGAGGAAGGGGAGGCTCAAGGATGCCCTGGCATGAGCCACCGGGAAGATGACGGGGCATCTCATGACGTCACAGGGTGTACTGGGGAATCATGAGCATAGCTTAGAAAAATAGGTGACACGTACTCTCTCTAAAACTGCTAGACGTTTCTCTGCAGGACTTAACGGACAGAAAGAATCACCCTTACGTCATCCTAAGTCCACCTACAGAAGATCCAGGTTCATGGAAAATAAGTCAAAGAAGGGAATTCGGAATAGCAGCTTCTTTAGGTTACCTTCTTACCATGTGGGGGAGGGACAGCAATACCTCAATTCCTCTCTCAAGGCTTGTGAGGGGTGCCCAGGAGGACAATGTGAAGGAATCGGGGATGCCTGAGTGCACGGTGAGATGAGCACTCTGCTCTACTCAAGAGGAAAAGACTCACAGGGTGATGCTGACACAGCCACTAGGGAGAAGAAGGGTCTCCTGAGATTCTTAGGGGACCCCAGGATTTGGGAATCTGACCCAACCAGAAACAGATGCCGGCTTCTTGTCCAACGAATTCTGGCATAAGGCTAGCTGGGTCTTCGCCAGTGAGGCAGGTCATGTGCAGAAGTGACTGCTGGACAGGCTGTGTCTTCCTCACCTGCTTGACCAAGTTTTCCCCAGGTCTACCAGATGTCCAGCAAGGAGTGAGCCCTGTCAATGTAACGGAACCTGCGATTGGCTGCTGCTCGGAAGAGGGGTGACCAGGACTAAAGGAGGTTGTGGGATGGACCTCCGGGGTGCAGGGGGGAGCCAGGGAGTGTGCTGCCTGCTGCAGGGGCCGGGAAGCACAGACTCCCCCCCTCCCCCGCCCCCCGGGGACCTCCACAGAACCCATCTACTTTTCAGGGAGGAGCTCTCGAGGCTCCTGCCCTACTGGAGGCAGTGATGGATGGATGGATGGGTGAGAACAACATTAACGAGTGAGGCTCTGCTCCTCTGTGTCTATTTCTGTCTTTTCTGCCAGGATCCTAGGGAGAGCCACAAGAGGAGAAGAGGGAGAAAAACGAACGTGTCCTGCCTTCCACACCGTGGATCCACGAACACCAGTCTGGCTGTCAAGTGGATATTTTTAAAAACCTGAAATGAGTCCTGATTACTAAAGTCGGGCTGGTGGCTGCCACTGGAAGTGACTGGAAAACCCTGGGACCTGCCCTAGAGATTATTGATGAGTGAGCAGGAGAGACCCGGTGGAGCTTGTGGGAATAAAGCAGTCGAAGGAAAATAAAGCTCTTTCAAAGGAGGAGTTACATGATATTTAAGAAGACTTATATGGATCTAGTTTTCCTCAATCCCCAATAATACTGAGCTAAAAGTAGATCCCTGATATATATTTGTGATTGGCAGGGTATTATTATAAAAAAAGGGATAAAGATCATGTAAATCTAGCAAGTGCAACGTTAATGTCAAACCAAATACATCATTACAATAAAAAGGGGTTGTATCAACAAATATCCATTGTTTAGTATGACATTTATCCACTTATATTTTATAGCTTTTATGTAAAAGAATGAATGACACGGTTATATAATGAAATATGAAAAATCTCAGTTAATAGAACTGACACAGAAATTCATGGTAGTTGCTTCTCTTACCAATTTCTTCTTCACTTTGGAAAGATAGTCTTTTTTTTAGAGAGCTGGGTCCCCCAGGGCATTCCTGTTGCCCCACGAGTGGGTCTGGGGAGAAAAAACTAAGACCCCTCAAATGTTAAGAGCTCCAACTAATTTAAGATCCTGTGTAAAGAGCACTAATGTTTTACATTATACTAAGCCAAAATGAAAATGGAATTAAACATGAACTTATCAATTTACTTACAAACTCTCTCTAATGTGGCAACGATGAAATATCTCATTTCTGCTCCTCACCCCTCAACCTATCTACTGAACGGTAAAGAAATCACAGACCATCCCGTGAGGAAATTTTGAATACCTCCTCCTTGACACTAGGCAAGGCAGTTTGGCCACCAGGATCTAGAGACTTGAGTTTGCAGTTCTGGATTTTACTTCCAGGTCGGAAGCCGACGTTCAGTGACCCATATAATCCGCCTCCGCCTCAGCGCTGCAGGCTTGGTTTCTGCACCCGGGGCGGAGAACCATCTACTTTGCAGCGCACTGGGCAAACGCCTGATCTGGGCTCGATGTTTCGTAACCTGGCACTGAGGCAGGATCCACTTAGAGCGCAGGCTGACAGGTAAACCGCCTTCCACTTTGAATCCCACGTTGTTTCTGCCAGTACAGTGGCAGGTGCCAGGGGGAAGCAGCAAACCCATCGGAATGGCGGCAGCGGGGCGGCGGGCTCGCCAGCCAGCAGCGTTCGCTGTGAGGGCCGCGCGGAGCTCGGGCGGGCGTGCCAAGCGGGGCCAAATGCGGCTTCTCTCCTGACACCACACGATCCATCACCGAGCTCCCGGGGAGGGGAGTTTGAGGACTTCCACCTGAAGCTTGCTTTCAGCAGGGGTGGGCCTTGGTCCACAGAGACCCGAAGCATCTAGCTGTCTCTCCCCCACCGCCCCCAGCAACTTAGAAGGACCTACTTAGGCCCAAAAGGAGATGGAGCTTCATGAGGCTGGGAGGGAAGCTGGTGACACATTCAAACCCACGCTCTTGCCAGTTCTCCTCTCCTGCTGCCTCTGCTGCTGCGGCTGCTGCCAACGCATAGGCCTCCCCCACGGAGGCCCCGCCGCCGTTCCCCACGCACTGCCGCCTTCGGAGGACTCGTGCATCCACTGCACCTGCTTCCCGTGGCTCTCTCCGCATACAGCACCCGCCTGTCCATACACAGCTCTGGGGGGGGGGGACTCTGGGACCAGCCGGTGGTGGCACTCTGTCCCAGCAACACATTGGTGGCCCCTCGAGCAGGGATGGAGTCCCAATAAATGAGGCTACACGAGGGGAATCAGTGACAACTCCTGCAAGTCTGCGGACTGGAATGTAATCCTGGCCATCGTGAGGACGGGTGCTGTGCCTCACCAACTGAAAATGCAGTTCCTTTGCCTTGGAGAATTTTAGCCAAAGCCTCTACGGAATGAGAACTTGACAGGTTTCCTAGGGGAGGCGCAGAAATGGAAGGGGGCAGGGAAGACATTTAGCTGGTGTAGGAAGGAGAGGAAGTAAGTAGAGCCAGGAAGGCGCCCAGAGAGAGATTTAAAAGGGATTCACGGAAACACAAGCCGTGGGAACTCTAAGGCAAAGAGACTTAACCCAAAATGCCCAGTGGTAGCCATCTGCACCCCGGACTCGATGACTCACCTTCCCCCAGCCTCTGCTCTGCCCGAGGACCCGGTCTTATGGGAGACTTCATAAATATACTTGAGTGTGGAATTGAGAATTGACATATTGAGTATAGCACTCAATGACTATTTGCCAAATTGGATTGCATCGTCGATACCCTGTTCCTGACCCTGACGATCCACTGCACTAGCCCAGAAAGTCCTGCTGCTCTGAGCGGGAAGAGATGGACTTCAGGTGGGGGGAGGGGTCTGACTCGGATAAAAGGGACATCCTCCTCTGAGGGTGGGAATTGGAATCAAGTGGTAGAACCTCCTTCTTTAGATACTTTTTAATGAACATATTCTCTTGGGAATGTATAATACAAATGGGTGACAATCACAGACGATCATGTTTCTGATTACTTCTTTTAAAGGTGTCGGTCCAGAAAGGGCCTCCTGCCACGGAGACCGGCCCAGTGACCAGCATGCCGAGGCTGCCCTGATGGTTCTGTGGGAGATGTCCTCACCTGCTCAAAGATTTAGGTCAATTGGGGCTTTTCCTGATGAACCCACAAAGTCTTCTCTCGGGATTTTCAGGGTCAGAGATCCAGATTTGGGGGCCACTTGGAACACACACACACGCACACACACACGCACACACACACACACACACTTCTATATTGAAAGACAGTATGCTGAAATATCACTGGTTCTTCATTACTCTGGCTTTTCTCTTTGGATCACAGAGGATTAATCTTCAGGAAGATGCAGGATTTGGCAACATGAACTGGGCTGTCGAGACAGAAAGTGTGTTGGGGCCCGAGGACAAAGGGCCCCGGGGAAGCTTGAGGCTGGGGGCCACATGCCTTCCTGAGCCCGTGAGGCTCTTGGAGTCCCGTGCTGTACAATGGAACCATCTCCAAAGGGGCGGCTTAGAGACTCTCTCGCGAGGGAACTCTGACACAACTGTTTTGGGAGATGCAGTGTTTAGGCTCATACTCCTGACACATACTTTATGACATCAGAAGTTTAGTGATTACAGCATCGGAGCCTTTGGTGAAATGCATTCAAATTATGTTGTCTCCCCCAGAAAGCCCTCGTTTCGGAGTGAGACAACTGTCACTTTGCATTTCAGTTTTTGCTCTCAGGGTGGAAATTTAGAACATGCGTTCCGGGGATGTGGCGAGAAGTCATATATTTGCTCGGGGATCACACACCTACACTGAGGAACACTGCTTCTGGTGCTTAGGACGAAGCATTTAGGAGACGTAACATGAAAGACTGTGATATATAAAGATAATTAAATGCCCAGTAAAAAGGAAAGTACTGATTCTGAAATAACGATTTAAAAAACACCGCACCTCCATTCACATGTTGCTTGTTTTGTAGTCATACGGGAAAATTAAACATAAGGACAGTGACAAACCATGGTATGTTTATACACCTACACAGATATATCTAGGAATTTAATTTTCTTCCTTGAAGAACCAACATCACAGCACACATCTATATCTAAAGATATCTATTTCTATATCTATACGTATCTAAGTGATACCTTCATTTATATAATTTTTATATTTATGTATATCAATATACTTGCATAGATATAAATACATGATATAATTGGCTGTTTAAGAAAAAAGAAAATTAAAGCCCTGGCTGGCATAGCTCAGTGGATTGAGCGCAGGCTGCGAACCAAAGTGTCGCACGTTCGATTCCCAGTCAGGGCACATGCCTGGGTTGCAGGCCATGACCCCCAGCAACCGCACATTGATGTTTCTCTCTCTCTATCTCCCCCTCCCTTCCCTCTCTGAAAAATAAATAAAATCTTAAAAACAAGAAAAAAGAACATTAAATCTCTAATGTTATTGGAGCCTCATCCCCATGAGGTATAGAGACACACCTTTAACAGACACACATTTAATGGACGTAGAAATCAGGTGAAGAGAGAGAGGGTCCCTTCTTTGCTTGAGGTCAAATAAACTGTGGTCTGCAAACTGTTTCCCAGCATCCCCTCCTCGGTTCAGCAACCTATTCCCCTGACTTCCTCGCTTCTTTTCACAAGCGAACAATTTCCACATATTTAACCCGAGTCAGAAACGACAAGTCGGAGGAGCAGCGGATGTCAGCCTGTTGACCAGACGACCCAAGTGTCTGCCCCCCCTTCCTCAGTACTCACCATCACTGTGAAAGCACGCACGGTCGAGCTGTGCAGCGTGGGGTCCTCTGGTCTCTCTTGGTAGACCACGTGGTACTGGGCAATGACGCCGTTGGGAGAGCCCGGCCCCGTCCAGTTCAGCAGCACCGAGTGAGCGCCCGTGGCTCGAGCCCAGGGTGCAGGCAGATCCTGGGGCGGGGCCTCCGGCGTGCGTGCCGAGGACCACGGACTCGCCACCGAGCCCCTGGAGTTCCGGGCTCGGACCTGATACTCGTAGAGCATGAAAGGCCGCAGGGCACCCCCAGCATCGGTAAATTCCAGGGCTCCTTCCGCCCAGACGAACACCTGGGCCGCCTCTTCCATGCCAGCAGGACGTCTGGAAGGGAACCGAGAAGGGGTTCAGGGACGGCTGCCCCTCACGACCAGGTTTGCAGACAGAGTAAGAAACGACTTCTGAGAAGATTTCATTACCCACTCAGCTTCCCAACAGTCTCCCCCGGGTGTCACGATGGAGGCCGGATGGAAGGGCACACCAGCGGCCTGAGCAAACAGCACTGTAAAAATGCACCGTGTGTGAGCAGTGTGTGTGTGTGTGTTTGTGTGTGCGTGCGTATAAAGAAATAATCTGGCTAATCTTAAAACGTGAAACATCACCCATAATCAATTTCTTGAATGAACTTTGGCATTTTTTCTTTTAAAAACTACACATGTAATGCATAAAACATTAAAAGTACCATGTAAAATGAAAACGAACAATGAAGAACTGCAGCAGCACACATGTGAGCACTGTTAGCACTTTCCCTGTCAATCTTCCTCTACGTGCACGTGTGTGAGTGTGTGCCTGTGCACACGCGGTCATTTGGGGGGCTTCCTTTCTGCACGCTGGAACCATACTGCACTATTAGCAGGGGCCAATGTTATGGGGAGTCCCTTCCCCTCAGTGGTGGAGGGAGTGCAGGGAGGGTCCCCACTTGTTTAAATCTCCCTGTGCCATGTCTCTGGCTGACTGCTCCTGAACTCACTCTGACCCTCTCTGGCCGGTGGGGCACTCGCAGATACGGTAACGGTGGAGACTCGCACGTGTTCGCACCGTGAGGCTGACCCTCCGCTCCTCCGAGACCCCACGACCTTGTGTGAAAAAGCCCAGGCGAGAAGGAGGAACCTTCTAGCCTGCAGAGAAGTGCACGATTCTTACTCACTTTTACCAGCACAATGCTGGTTCACATTTGTTTCTAGGATGTTTTTTTTAAACCGAGACTTTTTAAAGATTTATTTGTTTGTTTGTTTATAGAGAGGGAAGGGAGGGAGATAGAGAGAGAAACATCAATGTTCGGTTGCTAGGGGTTATGGCCCGCAACCCAGGCATGTACCCTGTTTGGGAATCGAACCTGCGACACTTTGGTTCGCAGCCCGCGCTCAATCCACTGAGCCACGCCAGTCAGGGCCAGGATGTTTTAAAAGTATTTTAAATTCACTACCTGCATGCCACTTATTTCTCTTTAGATGAATAATTTCTTCTTGAATTAAGCCACAATGCTTCAAAGTAAGGGCGATTATTTTTTTATACTCATCAACAAACCTTTCACTAAACACTTACTCTACCCTGGGCCTTGTACCAAGAGCAGGGATGTGCAAAGATGAATGCCTTCTCCGACAGAGCTCATGGTGATTAGAGAGATAGAGCAAAATACAAATTAATGAAAAATAACATGATGGGTCATATGATAAGAATTTGCTTTAGAGACCTTTAAAGGGCAAACATCAAATTCCTCTTAGATGTCTTCTCCAAAGCCTCGTCAAAATGCAGAGCAGGCTCAAAAAACTTCTTTCGACTGCCCGAGAAGAGGAATGTTTGGCTCCATTTTCCAGTTTATTGATATCAAAACCAGGGCCCATGTGCACTCTTCTGGTGCCCCACACAGAGAACATTGAACATCGAAGGGAGAGAAAGGAGACCGTCAGGCATTGGGTCAGCCAAGGATCTGGTGTTTCACTTGGGACAGTTCTTTGCTCACCCAGAGGTAGCAGCACAATGCAGACCTGGCCACCAGGGGGCGTTCCTGAGGACAGGCGGTGGGTCTACTTCTGTATTCCCCACTTTGGAGCCCAGGCGGTGTTCAGTAATGTTTTTTCAGATGCAGGGCATACAGTCTCGTGGCTTTTCTGCATGTTTACCTCGTCTGTATCAGCCCTTTTTGCCCCTATCGGGGGCGTATCTAGGTTGGAAAGGGATGCACCCAACAGACAACCCTCCCCTTCTGTAGTTTGCCCTCTCATGGAGAAGAGACGGATGAATAAATCAGGATTTCTAGGACCTTAGGGACCTTTAATTAACATCCCCTTCATCTACCGACGTGTTCGCATCCTGCCATATCAGATTACCCATCACAACAGAAACGGTTACTGAGACAAAGTCAACGGCAGGACACCTTTCACAGAAAGGAAGGGTATTTAAAGTCACTGGCCTTAGGAATTCGACGATCCTCAAGCTGATAGATAAATCACCGTGACCTGAGGACGGGCAATGCCAAGCTTCCTGCTGGAGGCTACGGAGGCCTCTGAGATGCCTCCCAGTGACCTGCGGTTAGCGGTCGGCAGCCCACCTCGTTGTCCTCACTGCCCTTCCAGGGCCAGACCCTGCACTCAGTGCGGGTTCGCCGGGCTTGGCCTTTGTGTGCGCGGCAGATACCGGGGACCAGGTGTGTCATTGGGAGGGATCCATTCTAATGAGGACCACGAGGCTCCAAGCCAACATCGCCGCTCAATGAGCTTTTTCAAAGGCGTTTGCTGGGAACACAATAGAGCAAGCTAACACACGGACTTCTGCGGGGAAGGACCACTGTCCACTGTCTGATGTCAACCTTCCCCTGGCAATTCAATGAATGCTTTATTAAACGCTCACGCAGTCCCCCACTGAGGTGCGGTCACGGTTGCCGCAAAACTGACATTGTTAAAGAAAATCGCCTGAAAGTGTGAATTTTAAAAATCTATGTCCCGGCTGGTGTGGCTCAGTCCATTGGAGCATTGGCCTGTAAACGGAAAGGTCACAGGTTCGATTCCTGGTCAGGGCACATGCCTGGGCTGCAGGTCCCATCCCTGGTTAGTCAGGGAGCGTGATGAGAGGCCACTGATGGATGTTTCTCTCTTCCCCCTGCTGCATTCCCCTCTCTCTAAAATCAATGAGCATGCCTTTGGGTGAGGATAAAAAAAAGTAAAAAAGACTATATTATATAAGAGATTCAGCATTCTGTTAGCTTTAATTTTTATTCACCAATGCAATGGAAGGATGCAGCCTGGTTAAGTATTTCCTATCACTATTGAGTACTTAATACATTAATGTTACAGTGAGGTAAATATTTCATCTGTGGGGTTAAAAAACAGCATATCTTTGTGTCTGAATAAACTCTGAACAAAAGAGGTTGAGTAGACCACAATTATTCCTAATTTATTTAAGATGCAGGCTAAGTATTCATTCAACTCGAAGTGTTTCCTTCTCAATAGTCTATGTTGATGGAAATCCCATTTTAAGATCTCTCTGAATAGCCAATTGTTGGTCTATGCTTAAGCTTACTTCAATTATACACTTTTCCAACTAGAGTTAATTTAATCTTAACACTACACGGAAAACAAAAGTGAGTATTGCAACGGAGCACCATTTATTTGAAAAGCTACTCATCCTTATTTCGCCCTACTGTGTAGAAGCTTTTAAATATCCCCCCCCCCATTCCCTGCTGGCAGTTCTCCATGCTGATCTTCAAAAGCAATTAAAGTAAAATCCTATAACTCAATGCATTTCCCATAATAAATTAAGATTATGAAACTGCCACTGTCACCTCAAGAAGAATATGAAAAATACTCCCCATTTGAACACACAGCCAGAACCACCACCCCTGTGGGTCGGAGAGACAGGTGGTAGGCTCCAGCCCGTCACTTAATTTTTAAGTGACCTCGGGCCCACCCACCTGTGCTCTCTGGTTTCTATGTCACTTTGCAAACTGGACTTAGTAAACTTAGAGTGCACACTCTCTTAGAATTTCTGTAGGACTTGCCAGTAGTAAACCAAATCATGCACGTGAAAACCACGGGGTACGTGTAATACATGATACGAAAGAGTTACCAGCAAGATCAAGTTCCAGAGTGGTACTTAGGAAGACACACTCAGCACAGGGCCTTCGACAGCGGGTGGTCACACGGTGGGGAGGCCACCCCGGCGGTGCACGTGGGAGTAAATGTAGCCCCTGAGCTGGGCTGAGGGTAGAGGACAGGGAGACGCCGGGGATTCACAGAAGGCTCTGTGGGGGCTGAAGGAGGCAGCATCATGGAGTGTGCAGTGCTCCGGTGTCACGGGGAGAAACGTCAAAGACCTTCTGGAATTCTGAAGACTCCGTCCCGCTTACACTGTGGTGACTTCCAGGCATGCCTTGGAGGTAGTGCGGGTCTAGCTCCAGACCAGGGAAATGAAGCAACTGCCGCGATACAGCGAGGCTCACGAGCACTTTGGCTTCCCAGCGCCTGCCTCTCGGGGAACGTCCCTGCGCACCCGGCCAGCAGCGGCTTCTGCCCGGGCCTCCTGGGCGTTGTGGTCCCCTCTGGAGGTGGCAGTGGGGCTCGGTAGATGGGCTTTTTCCATCCACGAGGTTACGGATGTAAGATGCAGCGTGGATGCTGAAGAGCCTCCATCGTACAAAGCACACATACCACGAGGAGACAGCAGGCGCCCGAGACGGCCCTGCCTGTGCCCTGGTGGTGAGCAGGCTGCAGAACACCAGCATAAACGTTGTCCCAGTTACAGGGACTCTCCTCTCCCGTGACTCACACGTCACCCACAGAGTCGCCCAGAGAAACTACGGAAGTCCCTGTCCTCCGGGGTTTTGCTTCCGACCCCAGGTGCGGTCCAGGAGTATTAAATGGAAAATTCCAGAGATCAGCAGCCCCCGGGATTTAAAGTCTGTGCCGCTCCGAGCGGTGGGGTGAAGCCCTGTGCTGTCTCGCCCTGGCCTGCCCTGGGTGTGGGGCCTCCCTTCGCCCAGGGGTGCACCCCAGCCGGCGAGTCACTCGGGAGCCTTCTAGGTTATCGGATTGACTGCCGTGGGGTCCGCGGCGCTTGTGTTCAAGTCGCCCTCGTTTTCGCGGACTCACGGCCTGAAGCGCAAGAGCCACGGTGCTGGCGGCCCGCACGGCCCGGAGAGAGGCCCCGGAGCGCTCCTTTAACTGGGAAAGCTGGGTGCAGTAGGGTAAGACACCTTCACAGGGGGACCGAGAGAGAGCGCAACCCTGTAACTTTTATTACAGCATCGTGTTATAACTGTTCTATTTCATTACTACTGTTGCTAATCTCTTCCTGTGCCAAATTTATCAATCAACCTGTATCACAGATATGTGTGTACAGGAAAAAATGATTAACTGTAGGGTCTGGGGCTATCTGTGGTTTTGCAAATCTACTGGGGGGCTTGAAACATACTCCCCTTGGATAAGGGAGGGACAGCTGTATCGATTAGCAGGTAAACGAAACGGGAGCAATCGCATTGAGAGTCTTGTCCATACTGGGTTATTGGCTTGTTTGTTTGTTTGTTTTTTAAGTCATACACATCCCACCTCTTTATTGGGACAGATACTTTTTAGTAGGATGGCATCATGAACAACAGAAGGGAATAACCGAGGAGAAATCCTTTGGGGGCGGAGACAACAGGGAACAGAGTGACAATCAGTTTCAAAACGGTCCTGGCGAGCTGGCTTCCCGCAACTCAACGACAGTATCTGCAGCGGCCAAACGCTGTCCTGGGCCTGAGCTCACTGCGCTTCCTTCGGCGGGGATGGAGGAGACAGGAGGCAAATGATGGCGCAGAAATTACATGCCACCGCCTCCCCAGAAATACGGCAGGCTGCAGCCGTAACTATGCAAGGGGCTCTGCGCCGTCCCAGAATGAAAAAGAACTCTCTGCCTACATTCCATTCCTGTCCTTACAAATTCCTGATTTTTTTTTTTTGCGGCTATCTAAGAAAAATTTGATATTGTTGTTGTCTGAGCCCATTTAAACTTCAGCCGAAATAACCGCCGAGTGATTCATGCCTATGTAGGTGAGTATAATGATTGTATCTGGAGCCCCAGTGCGCCATTCTCATTTCACTTTAAATAAAAAACAAAATGTATCTGTGTCAGTCAGTGCCCTTCTCCTGTACTCGGAGGTATCAAACAGGCTACAATTATGATTGTGAAGTGATTGTGTCACATTGGAGGAAGGTTTATTGCTTTTGAGTCCGCCAGGCAGTAACACATTCTGCTTCATATTACTCTTTATATCATTGTTTGGCTGTGACTGGAATAATCAAATGCCATCAAATGCTGTCAAATTCAATTTACAGTATTTTTCATTGAAGCGGGATTTCTGCATTATATTTCCTGTTTTCCCCCTCTATCGCTGCCGTGGAATGGCCACCGTAATCATGAGCTTTATTTACAAAACCAACAGAGTGAAGCCACATCCTGGTTTATAACAGATACTTTATTCCCCCCCCCACCCCCCCCCCCCCCATTCAGAATAGGAATTGGATGTGGTTTTCTCATGCAATTAGCATTAAGGAGATGAAAGAAAACTATTCCAAGAGGATGGGCATTTTAGAGCCCGCACGGATGTGCTCAGCGTAAAATCTAAGTCCGCATGAGCCACTTTTACACGTTCATGTGGATCGGAATCAGAAGTACGATTCTTCACATTAAGGTTGGCTGGGAAGAAATTCGGCTCGCCCACGTTCGGCATTGCCACCTGCGTAACCAGAAACGGGACAGTGCTTTTCCTTCCATGATTCTCCAGCAGACCCTTAGCTGGGCACTGAGGACTGCTCTGAGCTGAGACGCTGCACTCTCCGAAGCTGCGGAGGAGCCTGACCTCAGTTTCATGACGCGCTCAGGGCGCTGGGCCACCGGAGGCAAAGTGTGAAGGTGCCGGAGAGGGTGACAAAGGGTGCCACAGTGGGGATGAGGGTCTGGGGAAACCTGTGTTGTCCTCTGGTGCCTGATGCAAATGCACTGCTTTTGGAACCGGGTTTTCCGTCTGCAAACGGCTTGCACCTGCCGTGTCTGTCTTGTGTGGTCTTCTCCATCTTAGCGGTATGGTGGGGACTGGCTGGGCCGCCTCCCCAATTCCTGATCAATCCGAACCCTGATGGGATGGTGTCAGGAGCTGGAGCCTTTGGGAGTGATGAGGTCCTGAGAATGGAGGCCTCAGGAGTGGGGCCTTTTTTTACAAAAAGGATCCTGCAGAACCCCCTAGCTGCTTCCACCCAGGAAGCACACGGGGAAGTGCCTGCCCACTATACACCAGAAGTGGGTGCTCGTGAGACACTCAGTTGGCCAGCACCTGGAACCTGGACTCCGCAGAGTGGGGGAAATTTTAAATGTTTGTGGTTTATAAGCCACCAGGTTATGGTGTTTTTGCTGTAGCCACCTGAACCGAGACAGAGAGAGAGAGAGAGAAAGAGAGAGAAAGAAAGAAAGAGAGAGAGAAAGAGAGAGAGAGAGAGGGAGAGAGAGAGGGGTGTGACAGGTGCTTTGCCCCCTTGACTGTTTCTGCTTTACCTTCTTCCCACCCCTGCCCTGTCTGTCTGTCTCTCATTCTCTTTCTCTTCTTCAACCCTTCCCTCTCTGTCTCTCTCCCTCTCCTCCTCCTCATTATTTATTTAAAGAAAATACGAATTTAAAGCTATGTCCATGTTGATTGGGTGAAGGCATGATTAAGGAGCGCAATAACCCTTCAGGCCAAAAGGCCTCTGGTCTGTCTCCCTAGGTTTCTCTGCCCGTCCCACGTCCTTCCTCTCCTCACTCTCGTTCCTCCCTTCCCCTCTCCCCCTCTCTTCTCTGTTTTAGGTGGGTGCACTGGGTCAGTTCCGCACAACGCGGTGAAAAGAAGCTGCGCGAACACCGCCAGCCAGCATGGTGGAGACTCAGCGAAACAGAGGGGACTGCAGAGCGGAGAGACACTTTCTGCAGCTGAAACGCCCCAGCTTTTAAGGACGAGAAACAGCCGTTCCCACACTCACGTGGTAGGCGACATAAATATGAGAAGTCTTGTCCCCAACCCGCTCCTCCTCTGGAATGACCACGTCCTCCGGGTCAGGGAGCCTCTAGGATGTGCTACCGCCTCACCAAGGGGAAGGCCCAGGTGGCTCTGAGGTCCCGTCTTTCAAACAGCGCTCAAGGAAAAACGGTACATTGTGGTTGAGGCTTTTATCCCTTGGATAAGGTGTAAATGTTTGTAAATGTTCCCAGTACCAATTTGAGTCCCTAGCAGGTGCTCCAAAAATCCTGAGTTCCCATCTTTTCCCTTATGGAGACAAAATGGATTTGATTGTAGTTTTAGAACAGTCCGCATTCTTCCACAGGTAAAACCCACGGCAACAGCCAGCGTTACCTGTGAATGAGGTAGTCGATGATGACTCCGTTGGGTTGTCCGGGCGGCTTCCACGTCACCCCTATGCAAGCCGGCCCCAGGGCCTTGAGAACGGGGGGACTCAGGTCCATGGGGGCTGCTTCCGGTGTTCTGACAAACATCCTCCTGCCGACCCCGCAGCTCCCTTGAAAAGGAAAATCAAGGCCTTTAGTAATTATTTTCAAGCAGGGAAGGGGCTGACCTACGCATATAGGATGGTAAGATGTCATGAAAATCATTTTATCTGAACTTTCGTATACACATTTCTACACATATTTTAGACTAGTACTATAAATCTCTACAGAATTCGAAAAGGTAAATAGAGAATCATTTTTGGAAAATCTGTTAATTAACCACATCTTCACACAGGCATAACCAATATAGCTTATGCTTGTCTGAACTGAGGTTTCTCTAGTTTATTGTAGCCATTGCAGCAGCAACGTGACAGCGTGCTTGAATTTCTTAAGCGTGTGACCTGTGTAACAGCTTAAATGCTGTGAATATCTTTTTTTCAGCCAATATTTAAGAATAACGACCGTGTCTCACTGCACAGGACCCCAACAGTTAGCCCGGACACTGGGCCTTCAGAGCGTGGCTTCAGGGACCGAGCGAGGCAGGCGTTGGTGTGACATGTGGATCAAGAGGACGTTCATGTAAAGCCGTGTCCATGCTGATCTGCTGGAGACTGGGTCGGGGACCCCCGCACCCTTCAGACCACCAAGCCTTGCTCTGGTTTGTACGGAGAAGTGGGCAAAGGAGTCCGAACTTCGGAAGGACACAGACGGACACTGACGCCCAGTCCTAACCAGCTCTGTGGGTGGGAACCAGTACTCGTTTGCCTACAGACATCCCTCAGGGCCGTGCCGCACAGGGGTTCCAGCTGCACGCTGAGTGTGAGATCGGGGCGTTTCTCTGACCTGAGATGAAGTAATGTTGCACACCAGCAGGAGTTATGTATTTTGTTCTCTGAGCAAACTGGGAGTTTTATAACATTTGAAGGAATGAAGGGGCCGAGTGAGGCTCCCGCTGAAGGCCACCCCGATGGACAATGATTTCACTGACCACTGGTCTAAGCCGCGGGGTTCAAGGCGACAGTTTATGTACCTGAGATAGGAGCTGGGGAAGTAGTTTTAAATATCTATGATTCATTTGAGTGTAATCCAACTTCTAAATAATGTCCTCTTTTCCACCAGCCCCTCCTGAATGAAATTTAAATAGAACCAAGGTGACTACATTTCCTATTATACCCAATCTGTTTCATATTACCAGTGATGCCTTTGTGGTCTAGGTGTTTTTCTTTTAAAGGGCCTTATAAAACAAGACTTTGCAAAACCACTATTTTAATGTATTTAAATATTCATGATTTAATGTGCAGAAATGCATAATGCTGTACTCAATACCAGGCTCTGATTTTTCTGGGTAAATAGCTCAGTACAAATAAGAAATGAAATGTTCATCTTCGTATTTGAATTGAGAATCTATTCCTTCTTCTTCTTCTTTTTAAAGTAAAATACTTAAAATAAAAACACAAAAGGCCAGAACGAGTGTCTGAAAGACTTTCACCGTTTTGACATGCTTGTATCCTGATCTCATACTGTGTGAATGGAGTCAAGTTCTCCAGCAGGACAGACCGACGGTGACCCGCAGGGAAGGAGAGAGGTGCCTCGCTCCCAGCATTCAGTAAGACATTGAACTCCACAGGCATCTGGGGGATAAGGATCCCTTTAAAGAGAGAGACACAGAGAGAGAGAGAGAGAGAGAGAAAACGTGAGTACACTGTACAGAACGGTCAACAACTGTTTGTCTTACAAGAACAACATGTCTTTAAACTTTTGCATCATAAAGGTATATTAGTGCTGCATAGAGCAATTATTCACATCATGAAACTGAAACTAAAAAAAATCAAAGTGAATATTCCAAAAGTAAGCAATGGGCACTGCCCATTTAAAAAATGAAGTACGATAGTTCTTTTCAAAGGTATGCTCTTCGGGCAAATACAACCGAAGGCATGTTTTACCTCCTAAAACACACAAGACAATTAGAAATGGTGTCATATATTTTTCTAGGCTTGCTTACTCTTAAAGTACATTAAAAAACCCCACCAGTTTTGCTTGTGACAATAATTTTTCTGTCGGCAATGCGTACGCATGCAGTCTGACATGGATTCTTGACATAATGGCCCATAACGTCTCCACATCCTAGTCTGCCTAGTGGGTTCCCAGAACATTAGTTACTGAGCCAGGACAGGCCACTCTGTCAGGGAGACTCATGGGTCTAAATACGTAGGAAATTTGGGCTCAGAAACTGTCATTCTCCACCATGTTTCCTAAGGAATGAAAGTCTTGTCATTTGAGCCTCTTCATAATCTATCCATTTCATTAAATGCCTGTACGTTTTATTTGGTCATGAAGGACATATACACTGGTTTGAGGAGAGGAATGGGCCTTGAATGGAGAATGTAATAAGGTTTCCCACTAAGTTCTCTCATTGAACGGATGCTTCTAACGTTTGTGGGTTTGATTTTCTACCTTTGTAGTGCTTCAGTTCAACTCTGCTACAGAAACAACGACATCTACAGCACAGGACTCGGCCCCTGAGAGGCGAGGGCCGAGGAAGGCGGTGTGGTTTTGCGCTTGCAGACACAGCCCTGGCACACAAAGGGCAAAAGAGCTACACACACCAGAGATGCTCGCGGATTTGGGTGAGGCAGAAGAAAAGGAGGAGTCTCTGAAGGAAACATGGATCATAAGCAGAAGGACAGACCCCATGTTTCTCTTGGAAAAGTGCCCGATTGTGCTGAATCCAGAGGGAGAGATTTTATTTTAAAGGTGGAGCCTCCTAGTTAGACCGACTGTGCGTTTGTCCTGGTAGCTTAAATTACTGTTATTCTCTCATTGATTCCTAAATTCTGATTTCCAGCTTTCTGTTTCTCCTGTATTTCCAATTTGTATTTTAAATAGCCCACTTCACAAAGACCTCAACAGGCTCAAAACAGAATTACTCTGTTTTCTACTCCCAGACCTGTTCTTCTAGACTTTCTTCCCTACGCCACTGGCCACAGAGTAAGATCCTTAGAGTAAGACTCTTGGAGTGCACCCTGCTTTCTTCTCTCTCAAACGATGTCTAAACTTGATAGGTTATTTCTTTAAGAAACGTGGACTTTATATACAATCAATAACAAGGAGATTTTGAAGGCGCTAACATGATATAACCTTTTTAAAAAATATTTTATTTATTTTTAGAGACAGGAAGGGAGGGAGAAAGAGAGAGAGAGAGAGAAACACCAATGTGTGGTTGCTTCTCATGTGGCCCCCACTGGGAACTTGGCCTGCAACCCAGGCATGTGCCCTGACTGAGAATCGAACCTGTGACGCTTTGGTTCGCAGCCCGAGATCAATCCACTGAGCTACATCAGCCAGGACATAACCTATCTTTTTAGGAAGATAATCCTGCTGGCAGGCAAATGCTGGGTTGAAAACATGAGACAGGAGGTAAGGAAACCAGTTCGAAAGTCTCTGTGTGGTCTCGGCAACGGCACACACGAAAACATTTTGTTGCATTCCTGTTTCATGCAAGGCAGCATACATGACCTCATTTTATCCCATGAGAATGCCAGCTTCAAAAAGTCAGGGACTTTTAAAATTTCCCACCCAATGTAGTGTTCATGCCTAGATTGTAGCACCAAGTCACAGCTCAATAAATGCTGGTTGGTTGAATGAATGTTTGTTCCATCTCCTCTATCCCTAGGGTGGATCTTGTAGAAAAGTTTGACAAACACACCTCTGAAAAATATGCCAATGAGACTAGCCACTGGATGGAGTGAGACAGATGGTATCCCTCCTCGGAGCTTATCTGCCCCTGGTCAATGACCTCACCTCTTTGAATGCCAGTATGTTCCTATGTGTGGGGATGGTACCAATAGCCACCCCATAAAGAGCCGTGATGACAAAATTAGAAGACCCATGCACGGCATTTTCCTATATTCCCGCCGCACAGGAAGTGCTTATAAATGACAGCCATCTCTACCAAACCAAATTAGAGGGGACAGAACGAAATAAAACGCACAACTATGACCATGTTTACATCGGTCAAACACTCCTGAACCCAGCTTTCGTGTAAAAGCTGCTCTTCCAGTTCCAAACAAATGCTATGTCCATCCAGGTAAGCGTCTCTGTAACGGTATTTTGTCACCTAGTTTAATTTTTGCGTGCACGTGGGCACGATCAAGTCGCACTCCTGGGGAGACGCTCTGCTTCCCATTCTCAGCTGTGACGTGGAGTGCTCTTCCCTTCCCTTTGCCTGAGGTCGCCTTCGCTGTATGTCTTCATCCTGCACCTGCTGGTGTGCTTCCAGAAAGTGCTCTGCTGAAAAAGGCAGGACTCCCAGGGGGCCAGGGAACAGGAGGGCGCTCCACCGCTTTTCAAATACAGACACGCTTTTGATCTGGGGTTGAACTTGCCTGGCCAAAGCACGAACCTGGAAAATACATTTTTCACATCTCGGTTCACGGGAAATAAATGTCCTTTGCCTATACCTGGGAGGTGGTGAAACAGAAATTGCTCCTCGAAGCTGTGAGCATGTCGCACACTGACATGCGTTTAGGAAAGGGGGCCCCCTCCCCTGTCATCATTTGCAGGACGGTGACATGAAAGCTCCCGTGTCCCTGCCGACCCTGCGCCATCTGCGGTGAGTCTGAGCCGCCCAAGCCCCCTGGTATTCTGACAACGACATGAAATGAAATGGGCACATTTGCTAAAGCCAGCTGGGGAGCCCCGTGACTCGGTTAGTTCCCGAGTTCATAAATTTATGTCAGACCAAGAGCAGCCGTGTAAGCTCAAGTGAACCAATTTACCCTAAGTGCAAATGGCAGTTTTGTTATTTGGTGTCAGACTTACCGGGCACACAATGACAAGCTGCCGTAACACATTTTCTTGTTCACCAAAGAACAAGGGTTTCGTTGGTTAATATTCCTCGCAATGCTCCTTTTCATAATTTACAACAACTAGATGCTGATAGGTTATTTAACATTTATGAAGTTAAGATGTAATCAGAAAAACCCTGATTATCTTTACAAATAAAAAAAGTTAAATTATTCAACTTTTTTTTCCCTCTCGGTGGTTTCATTTCACAGCAGGTGCATACTTTACAATGGGACAGTCAATCAACCCTTTTGTTAAACCTTTTTTTAGGAGCTGGGGCAGGAACAACTCTAAGAGGAAAACTGTTAATTTGGTGTGATAGCCTGACTCACTTCAAAACATTGGTTGTGTTTAAGGTAACACTTTTAACAAATCAGCCTAAATTCTCCTGTGTATAGGCAGGGATATCTTGGTTATGTCCTTTCAGCGGTGTGGAAGCGAAACAGAACCCTCTAGAACATGCATCTGTGCATAGTTTGTACAACAGTTATGATTTCAAGCACTTGACCCTATTAGATAGCAGGGTTCTTGAGAGAGGGACAATGCCTCCTTCTTCTTTATAGCTCTCATGGCTCCCAGCATCGTGCTTTGCTTCTACTAGGGCTCGGCAAACATTTCCATTTTAGTAAAAATGAGTGTGTGACTAAATCTAGCCAAAGGCACATGAACTGCACCCCACAGGGTTTTAGCTACAAACACAGTGACCCTGCTGGGTCATTGGATGGACTACCCTCCAATCACTCTGGCCCTCATTCATATTCGCTATTATCTGCAGCAAATTCCTTCAGCTTTTGATCTATCTCGCAGTAGAATGCAGAAAAGCACTGTTTACATAGAAAATAAGGGAAAAATACAGCCCAGTGGTTCTGACCATGGAATTTGGAATCAGACTCATCGTGATTTGGCTCTGACACCTCTGTGATGACTAATTTGGAGAAAGTAGCTTCTGACACCTACCCTGAGTGTCTCATGAGTAACGCAGGGAAAGCCACGGGCCACACTGCGAGTCGCACTGAGCATTAGCTGAGATGTGTGTTACTGTCTCAGAAAAATGCCCAGTACGTAGTGGAACTCAGTAGAGGAAGATCAACTCACTCAACACTGACAGCAAAGGCAACACAAGCAAAAGCCGGCAAGCGCGACTGCAGCAAACTAGAGCGTCTGCTCAGCAAAGGGAACCGCCAACAAAATAAAAAAGCAGGCCGCAAAAGGAGAGAAAATGCATGCAAACCACATGGGGTTAAATATTAAAATATATAAGGGAGTCATACAACTCAACAGCACAAAACCCCCAAATAATCCAATTTAAAAAACGGACAAAGTACCTGCACAGACATTATTTTTCCATAAAAGACATATAAACGCAAGGGTGCCGTATTTCAGTTATGAGATGAATAAGGTCTGAGGATCGAATGCATAATGTGGTGATGTCGCTGATAACGTTTTATTCTATCATGGGAATGTGCTAAGAGTGGAACTTAAATGTCGCAATCAAAAAATGCAAATAAACCACGAGTCAGGGACACGAGCTTTACGTTTCTGCCGACACTCACCACTGCGTGCCACTCGGTCATGGCAAGTGTGAGGAAGGGAAACGGTTGCTGATGTTGACTCATCCCGATCCACGCAGCATGAATTCTTAGAAACCTTCGTGCCCGTTTCAACTTCACGTGGGCAGTGTCTGACCTCAGACTCTGCAAGCAGTGAGCTCACTGACCCGCAAGTTGCCTCGTATCGATAGACAGATCCTACGGCGGCTAGCTACCTTTCCATCGAAAGTTGATTAATAAAAAGCATTTACATACCTAAGCAATATTAATAGAAATCTCCCCGGTAGAAGGATTGTTGCCAATTCTTTTCTTTAATGGACTCAGAGGTAAATGTGGAAGGAAAGGCACCGGCGTTTCGATATCATGCATTAAGCCTACATAACTCAGCACCTTTAGTGGGAAAGAGCGTGTGTTGGATGCAGTGACACCGTTAATTAGAACATGATTAAGGGCCAGCACAGTTCAAACTACAGGCATCGCCTTGATAAATGAGAAAGGCTCATTATTGCATTCAGAGCTTAAATAATGTTGAGTGTTTAGGTTCACAAACAGCAGGGAGACCCATCTGCATTATTCTGAGACCATTTATGTTCCACAAGGTGCCCGCTCGCTTCTGCATTTGCTGTGGTGTTTCACCCCCTAAGGGAACGTGCCTTCTCTGGTCTCTTTTGTGTCCACGCACAAGTCCTGACCCGAGGTGCAGAGCTGGTAAGAGTGCGCAGACGTTGTGTTTAGGAATAGACTAACCTGGCCTACCTTGTTGATAGATTTGCATCGTTTTGTCCCCCACAGACCCAGCGCTCCCTGAATGTTCTACCGTGCTACTTCTCTGACTTCACGTAACCGCAGTGCACGGGAGGCATTCCATGCCCTGTTCGCAGACGAGAAACGGAGGGTTCAGAACCCGTGTGCAACTGGTCCACATCCACACAGAAACACAGAAACTGAGTGGGGAGGGGGGATGCCACATGGAAACTGATAGTACTTTTTCTGAAACGGGGAAATTCAGCATCTGTAAGATGATACCTAGTCTTTGGAAAACTGTTTGTGTGTGTTCTGTTTGTCTTTAAGGAAGGAATATATACCCAAGCGTGTGTGTGTGTGCGTGTGTGTGTGTGTGTGTGCGTGTGCGTGTGTGTGTGTGTAGCATGGAGTTAGTGCAGAGTGAGGGGTGAGTTTCTGTAGAAAATCAAGTGTTTGAATGATTCTAAACAGCAGAAGACTCAAAGTTTATTTATAGGTGCCTGAACGATATAATACAGAAGCATAGCATTTTGTTTTTTCCGTCAACTAAGTCAACATTTTACATGGAAATAGTGTTTGCACACCATTTGATTTGGAAGTACAAACTATATGCACGTGAGTTGAAATCTTGATATTCTAGAGTTTCCAGTGTTTTGTGAATGCTACTACTGACAGTTATCGAGTAATAACGAGGCAAAGTGAACCAGGGTTCACCTCACAGGTCAGAGAATGTGTAACATGCTTTAAAATAGTTGGAATAATCTCTTTAGGTTTTGTTTTTTTTGGGGGGGGGAGATATTTGAGAAATGAGTCTTCCCTTTCCCACCTCATTGAAACCTTCCTGCACTGGAATCGAGTTCGGCACAGTCATGTGTATTTGCTCTGGGCTGTTGGAGGGGCAGGTGAGGACGTCACACTCCAGGACAGGCCTGATGCCAGGGGGCTAGTTCCCCTTCGGAATTCACAATTCTTGTGGTCATACATGTCCAGCAAAAAAATAAAAAATTAAAAAAAATTAAAATTTCTTCTACAATGTTTTGGTTTTCACCAGCACCTCGTTCTGTGGCCCAGCCCTCTGGGCTGCTAACTCAAAAAGCAGAGTTGCTTCATCATAAATCTGGGGGACTTTAGGCAATAGATACAAAGTTTAGTTGGGATTTAGGAATTAAGCCGAAGTCAGGAAAGAGGGAAGACCTGAACCTTAATCCTGGCTCATCTATGTGACCTTGAGTGCGTGATACCACTTCTTTGAGAGTCAGATTCCTTACCGTAATGTGGTGACAGTGGTATCACCTGTCTCCCAGGGTTTACACAAGAATGAACTGAGGTGAGGCAGGAAAAACCCTCATCAAAGTGTTTGGCACACAGTAGGAGCTTAATGGATGGCATGTGTAATCAAGTAATGTCAATCACTATACATCAGGTTTGCATTCGATATCACAGTTATTCTCCCCCGAACAATCTCACTTGGTCCCTGGAGTCCTTATCCCCTTCACTAGTAATATTTATAAACACACAGAAAGGCTTAATTTATAGATAACACGGAAATAATAATTTGTAAACTGAACACACATTTACTTGCCCATGTATTTTTGGTAGTTAAGCAGCTGCATAGATTTGCTCTCTGAGCAACTTACTTGTGTAAGGCCCCTCTGTCCATACTGACCACACAACAATACGTGTGACAGCAGAAGTCAATGTCACCACTGTTTTGACTCTGGACATTCCAGGGGCACTGGTTTGTGTTTTTAGGGAATGAACTGACCCCTTCCGCTTGGTGGGTGTCATAGTTCCTACACTTGGGGGCCCTTTCACAAGGGCCCGATTCCTTGATTCCATCCCAAGAGATTCTCGTGCAGTAAATTCTGGGTTGATAACTCATGTTTTCTCAAGCTCCCCGGGGGGTTCTTAGGTTCATGCGGGTTTCGAAACCACAAGTGTGGGCTGCTCGGCCCGTGTCTCACCGCTGCCTGTGACATCACCATTTCGTGAAGGCAGGGGACAGCGGTGCAGGCCTGGAAACCTCTTGGCTGGGAGCAAATAAACAACCTCCAGGTAAGGCAAAGTGGTTTGCCTACTGTTTAAAAAAAAAAAAATATATATATATATATTTGTGACAATTCGGGGACAGAACATTATTTTTATTATCTGAATCACAACACACCATGAGGTGCTTTCCAATAAAATCAGCTGTAGATTATATACCAGTCAGCATCATCTGCCTATTTACTGAGTTCACAATCCTTGTAGGCACCGGGGGAAAAAAAAAGAGTAATTTAAGATTTTAATCTTTCCATACATTATGGGGTTTCTGTAATGGGTTTTGTGCACCTGAAACGGAAAGACTGACAGGTCTGGCGAGCACAGGTTTGTTAACCATTGGTTACGTGGTCAGAGTTAGTGCGTGTGGCATTTCCACAACATCCGTGGGCTGGACTGGAATGAGCAACTTCTGCAAAAGCTTGAGGTAGACAAGAGTTAAGATTCCATTAAAGAAGCAAAAGTCGTCTTTTATGTCACGACGATCCTGTTCTAAACGGAAGCGCTTTTCATTGAACACAAATATATGAGGTGGAATGCAACCCCCCAAAATGGCAAAAATGCTGAGAAATATGAACGAAGTCTTGACTAAACGGGTCCCGTGGTGGGCAGCTTTATGGTTACGAACGTGGGGCCTTGGGGCCCAGCAAATGTTGGAGCAAATACATTTTTAAAAACTGAGTAACTAAAGGCAAAAATAATGATCTGAAAATAGCCACCACTGTCTATAGATATCATGAACCAGATAATACCGATCGTAAACCTTACCCCATCAAACTTGATACCAGCCCTGCGTGCCGACACTGTCATTTTCTCCGTTTTACGGAGGGGGCTCACAGACGGAGACAGAGAGTAGTGGCTTGTGCACAGCGGCTCCCGGGTGGCAGCACTGGGACACGAGTCCTGGTTTCCGCACTCACCCTGCTCGGGCGGTCCCAGAGGGAAGGGGTGTTCCGATCCTTACTACGCATGGAGCCTTCAGATTGGCCCCGGTCATTTGTGTGTGGGACAATGTCAAAAGGACAGGTCATTTGGTGGGCCACGGAACTTCCCGGGCACAGTGCTCTTTCCCCGTTTGGAGGTGGAGGACTCTGGTCTCGGTCCGACAAACCTCCGGTCAGCTGGGTGGACCTGGTGTCAGGCCGGCTCTGCCCCGCCCCATTTCACGCCGTGGCACCAGAACCCCACTGCACGACTACAGGGCCGCAGAGGGACACGCTGCAGGGTCGCAAGACAGCAGTGCTACTCCTTGAAAGGAGAAATCAGTGCTGTACAGGCGCATGTATCTATTTCCCACAGTGTCAGACCTGCATTCCCCTCCTTGGAATGAAGAACACAATCAAGAATACCCCCACCCCTAAGGTAAGGATGACACCCTTTAGGACAAATGCTGACTTTTGCTTATTCCTTTAGGCTTTGTTTAATTTTAATGTGTTGTATATTTGTTTTAAAACAAAGGTGAATGAAATCATTTATATTTAATAGCTAGCACAACTTAAAATTTTCCTTGCTTATAAAGCTCTAAGCTCTTTCTCCTGTGAATCTGACCAAAAAAAAAAACAGGCCCTTTTTGGTCTTTGATCTTAGATTATTATGACATCAGAAGGATGTTGGTTCATGGAAATTTAAGTTTTATTTTTAATTAAGCCTTCCTGTTATCTTTATGACTATATTACCTGTGTTGATGGAGATAACTGTTCAATTCAATGAAAAATATCTTTGTTAATTATTTTATGGAATGGATCTGATAATGCCCAAAATGCTGTTAATGAGTTTTTTTTGTCAGTTCCGTGTTGAACTGTGGCTGAACTTATTCTGATGGGGACAAGAGATATTTGTTTTAATTTTATGTTTCAATTTCATCTTAAGGCTAGATATTAAAAATGAAACCACATTATCTTTTAAGTGCATTTGACACCTTAATCAATGATAAATGTCACTGGAACAAACCTTCCTGTGTCTCTTACAACAAGCAGATTTCACTCCAGTCCTCACTCCACAGTGTTAACACAGTTAGACTGCATTCTTACCTGACGATGATGCTTTCATCAAAATGTAATAATGCACTCAATGCACTAAACCACAAACATGCCACCAGTGACTAAGTGGCTGAACGGAGGCTATGCAGCTTGGAGAGACAAAATTCAGCTACCACGTCTGATCACAACCCAAGGCGTCTGGGCAAAGTGGGGTATTGTCTTTCCGAATCCCCCCTTCACTGCTCTAATACAGAAGGGATTATAAATGGTCCAAGCTGGGGAGCCCTGTAGAAATGAATGTTCGAGGTAATTCAGATCTGTATGACTTACCTTGGATAGATATGACTAAGGAGACATTTTGGCCTTTGGTGCCTGAAAGTATTTCTTTGACAGGATGACATATACCTGTGTATCTATATATCTTCGTCTACATATCTGCACCTGTATCTTTCTATATGTATGTGTGTGTACATACATGCATACCTACTTATGCACGCATACCTGCAAAACTGTGGTTTGCGTTATTTTGTTTATATTTTCCAAGAAACAGACTATGGCCTTCAGATTTACTGACTTCACATATCCAATGTTACTTCCAATTAATTTCCTCTAAAGTGGTTTACACGCGCACACACTCACACACTTTGTTTCTTTACCTGGTGGCGTCCAAGCTGCGAACACGGAGTCGGGCCCAGTGACTGTGATGTTATGCGGAGGCTGGATGTCTTCCGGTGTCAGGAGTGGTGTCCGGACCAGGTACTCGCCGCTAAAACTACTGCCACCTCCAGTGGTGGCTTTCAACTTGTACATGTATCTATATTGGAAAAAACAAAAAGAATTGTTCTAAGGCAATGCACAGGAAAACTGAACAAGGACGACTAGTTTTTCTACCCATCGTGTAGTACTGAATTTGTGACAACTTGCAAAATCTTTGCTCCCTGTTCAGAAATTGAGCCATAGGCTTGGTAGTTTGTGCAGCAAGGGACAGCAAGGCCCCCAGACCATCACTATTTCTGTCCCTCCCCACTGGCAACCCACTGCTCCTCTTCCAGCTTTCAGGGGAGGCCTGGAGTGCGCGGGTGCATCGTGGAGGATTCAAATTAATCTTCCCATGTTTAAATGGGTTAGAGTTCAGGGAAATATGTTTAGAGGGAGATGTTTTTCAATGGATCTGCTATTCTCTACAATAAAAGTAAATTGATCTTTATTCTCTGCAATAAAACATCTGTTGATCTAAAATACATTTTCTCTCTGCTGAGAAATGAATGGGAATGAATTGCAAATAGGTGGGACTTTTTTCCCCTACAACGACCCATGTCTATATATAGTGCAGCGAGCAGAGGAAACATTGTGCTGGAAAAAAAAGGTAGCTAATGTAAAATAAAACTCTTTAAATTTCTTTTAATGCTAGTTTAGGAAGGCATGCTTCTGAAGGTATGATACTTTTTTTAAAGTTTAATACTTCGTGTATTTTATATACTTAGAAATTCTCATGCTTGCATGTCAGCTAGAGCACAGGTGGCAAACACAAGGCCCGCGGGCCGGATCCGGCCCTCCACCTTGTGTTATCCCGCCTGGCACCTTGTTTCTGCCCAGCGGCAGCGCTGAGCTCCCTGCCCCTAGTGAGGTGGCAGTTACATTTATCCAGCCCTGAAATGACATTTGGCCCTTTGAAGGCAACCGGGGGGCTGCTGTGGCCCTCCAGTGACAATGAGATTGACACCCCAATCTAGACCATTTATTTGCATTTTCCAGGGAGTCCGTGTACGTTGAAGACTAAAGTAATGAGTCAGCACTTGGGTCGTGGACATCGGAAACGGATTTCAGATGACCTCATCAGTGACCGCATCCGCTAGCTGCTCAATGGCTAAGGCACGGGGAGATGGGCTAGTTCACTGAATATCATTTCAGTGGGAGGGACGCCTGAAAACTCTAAAGAATCCGGCTGTCTGACTGCTCTTAGTTCACCTGCTGTTGGACTCCAAGTTTTTATCCACAAAACGCCGCTCCTCGCCGCCACCCAGGAAAACCGAGGTTCCGTTGCGACTCAGCTGATACTGAGAAACGAGGCCGTTGGGCTTCTCCGGCGGACCCCAGTATAGTTCCACGGCGGCGGAGTTGATGACAACGTGCCGCGGTGTCGTCCAAACTCCTGGCAGAAATGATTCAGTCAGGCCTCAGTGTCAGGGTGAAGTAAACGCCTTATCAAATTCTCAGCGTCACCTCTCGGGCTATGACCCTTTTATCTGTTGATCAAAAAATCTCACGGCACGTGACAAAAAGACATTTTATTTATTTGGGGGTGAAATGCATAAGTGGATGCAGGTACCTATTTTTATTGCTTTAGTTACTTTATTTTTGAATTGCCTTGAAGAGGTGGATGTCATACCGGAAGGGATGGGGAATTCCTCTTCACCTGGCTGTTACTCTGAATGCAATCAAGACCTCATGGAATATGTGAAAGTAATGTAACCTGGCATTTGCCTGAATTCTCCAATTCACCAAAAAAACCAAACAAACCATACTTTCTCTTTGCCTCTCTAACACCAAGTGCTGTTTCTTTTCCTTCTTTCTAAGCCACTCCTTCCCACCCCCTGGCTCCACTCCCCCTACTGGACCTCAAGGGGGTGTCATCCTCAGAGACAGGGCTGTCTCCTTTCTTCCCTCCCTTCTGCTTTCCTCTCCTCTCCTCCAAAACCCACTTCCTAGGTGATCTCCAATTAGTCGTGGTTTTCAGTATCATCTCTACGCTGAACACTCCCAAACTCCAATCACCAGACTAAAACTCTCTCCTGAACTCCTGACTCATGAATCTGTCTACTTGCTACCTCTATTTGGATGACTAATTATATACAGAAAACTTAAAACCTCCATGACTGACATCCTGGTTTTCCTGTCTACAATCTGTCCATCTTGTCCATCATTGTCCAGTCTTGTCCATCTGTCCATTTTATTGGGCAAAAAGAAATCATTCTTGAGGATTCACCTCTCTCACACGAAAATGTAATCTGTCATCCAGTCCTGCAGATTCTACTGTGAATGGATGTTGTTCTCTGTGTCTTGTGCTGCCTCCTCTCCTGACCCAAGTCACTTTTCTCCCTTGTGGGCTCCTGTCATAGCCTCTAAACTGGTCTCCATGTTTTAAATCTTGTCCTTCTCTATTTCTTGGCAATCTTTATAGAAGGTTGCGCGCATACACACACACACACATGCATGCCAATGCTATCTTTATAAAATACACGACCTTTGAAAATTATTTATATGATTCAACTCCTTGTGATAACCTGTGTGGCCCTACATTTTCTGGCTCTGATGACCTTGGCACCGTTCCCTCCATCCACACCAGACTCTCTTCTCTCCCTGGAATGGTTCAAGTTCTTTCCCACCTCTGGCCTTTTGCCCTTCCCTTCCCTCTGCCTGGAACACTTCTGCTCATGACACTGTGAGCAAATGTTGCATTTGACTTTCACAGTTCGTTACAAATGTATGTGAATGCGTCCTTTTCAGGGAGGTCTTATTTGACTTCCCTTCCCTAACTCTAACTCTGGCTCTAACCCTACACAGTGATCCCAGCCTAGTTCCTCTCTACCGTATGCTGGTTTCTACTTCCCTCTTAACACTCCCAACATCCTAGTCCTCTTCTTTCTTTGTTGTTCTCACCGTTTCCAAGTTCTTATGACTGCACAGTCTACTTCTCCCTACCGCGTCAGTACAAAGTCATCTCCTTGGGGCTGGGGTCTTCCCTGTCTAATTCGTCAGTCTTTACAGAGAGCACAATGCCTAATAGATGTTGACTGAATGCACTTATTGGAAATAGGTATCCTATAAATTACTGTAAACGTTCTAGGCAGTTCCAGCAATTACAAAGATGACTAAGATGTGGCCCGTTCTTGCAGGGAGTTTGCCAGTCTGTATGGAGGGTAAAATATGCACACCAGTAACTGTCCTTCAAGGTCAAATGTCCAAGTGTTCTCACAGATGCACAGACATCGGTGGAGAAGCAGTGATGAGGAAGCTCCATCCCACCACGTCACGTTGTCACCCAGGAACGTTCTGCATAGACACTGCGACTCTCTTCTTTGGCCCTTAAAAGCTGATTTCTACATTAGGTTCCCTTATGTCTCCTGTGTGAGTTACTCAACATTAAGCTTAAGATCCTGGAACTTTTCAAGAAAAAATTTCGGGAAATTACAATTCATTTGATTTGAAAGAATCAAGATTGATTTCAAAATGTCTCAGACTTACTGATTTTCTAAGGGACAAATTGCTCCTGAGAAGAAAGTAATTCAATTTGTTCTAGAAGTTTCTGGAACATGTCCGCATTATCTATGTTAGATACTCAGACATATCCACAAATCATTGTATACATTTTTTTTCTGAGTGTTTTTTTTTTTTGGCCAACAGCTGCCAGATGACTCAACCAACTAATTCAAGACTTGAATTAACATGACATTAATCTGTTGATTTAAGAGAAAGTACAAGTCCCAGCTGGTGTAGCTCAGTGGACTGAGCGCGTGCTACAAACCAAAGGGTTGCCAGTTCGATGCCCAGTCAGGGTACATGCCTCAGTTGTGGGCCAGGTCCCCAGTGGGGGCCACATGAAAGGCAACCACACATGAATGTTTCCCTCCCTCTCTTTCTCTCTCCCTTCCCCTCTCTCTAAAAACAAATAAATAAAATCTTAAAAAAACTAAAAAAAGGTTTAAAAAAAGAGAGAAAGTATAAAGATCCATTCATAATCGTATTCCTGCGGTCAAGTCTTTCTCACCTTGAAGGATGTATTTCAAATCACCAAGATGTGAAAAAGACTGTGTCTTAGTTTCCAGTTTGAGCCCATTAACACAGCCTATGGATATGGAGGAGTCAATGAAATGAACAGAGCAACATTTGGGGTTTGCTTCATGTTTTAAGTAAAAGTTGGGTTTCCTATCTGGACAGGCTGGTCAAAGCTCTGTTCATGCTGATAACCCTGCACCCATTGGTTTGATTTATAAGAAGACAGTGAAACGTGGAAAACCCGGGGCTGTGTTTTACTTGTATAACGATATGTAGACAATGTTATCTCGGCAGCTATAAGGAGTCTTTGATAGAGCAAAACTGCCTCAGGTGAGATGTCTGAATGAGTCCCAGATGGAGGGTCTGTCCCTGCTCTGAGCCCCAGTCTCAGGTGGCCTCAGAAAACCCATTCTGCATGACGGAAGGGCAGGGTTAAGGCGGCTCAAGGGAAGAAAATGGGGCCACGAGGCCAATGGCTTTGAGTCGGTCAGCTATGGAGCATCTAAGACTGACAAGCCAGAAGGACACCTTGGTGGGTCTCTTGCCATCCTAGCTACTAAGAAAGCAAAATGTCTGCTGGATGTGTTTTCAGTTTATCTTGAGTGCCATGTAATAGACCCACTCTTGTGTCTCTACACATCTTCATTCCAGTAGAAAAATTCCCAACATTTATTGTAGACTGGTTTTTTTTTTCTGGAAGAAGGTGAAGTGGGCCAGTTTTCTAGTAACTGATGTCAGGGGTGCATGGACATCCGGACCATTTACTTTTCGCTAATTTATTCATTCTGCATCTACCCAACATCCTGTCATCTTCTGTGTTGGGCATTGTGGGTGTTACAGTAAAGATGTAATCTTTACCTTTCAAAGACCCCAAAGTATCGTGGTAAAAGCAAACAAGGAAGTAAAAATGCGTGACCCAGTGTGTTAAACGCTTTGAAGGAAGGAAGCGTCACGTGTCATCAGAGCTTGTGGAAAGGGTGCCTGACACAGGCTGGGGCGAGGGCGGGTGGAGGAGAAGGGGAAGCAGCCACAGGGAAAATGTCCAAAGGGAACAACATGGGAAACATTTCCCCAATATTGAAAAAGTGGGGGTGAAGAGTGAGGATGTAGGGGAAGAGTGTCTGGGCTAAGAGGACCCACAGAAAGTTCTAGAGCTCTGAGAAAGCACGGTGGGGTGGGCAGCACCTCGGAATGCCTGGTGCATGGAACGGTCCGTGGGGAAGACCCAAAGACTCAGCAGATCGGCCGAAATGAAGACCTGAGGGGTCTATCTTGCTTTACTAAGAAGGTGTGAGATTTTATTTCTGGAAGGAAGGAGGATTTTATGAAGTTGACTAAGGTGAGATATACCTATTCTGGCCGAAGAGGCAAAGGAACTGGGACAGGAGTATGAGAAAAAGGAAAGTGATGCCTCAAGTCAGGGGGCTAGTTAGTCAGAAGGTACCCAGGGACGTTTTAGGGGCTGCGCTGAGGCCATACCAGCAGGGATGGAAAGGAAGAACACATTTAAAAAAAAATCCTTAAGATTTAAAGTTAATAAGATTTTAAAATACAAGGGGGACAAATGGTAATGGAAAAATACAATAAAAGTACATCAAAAAATAAAATGAATAAGATTTTATGAAGAAGTGTATCCTGCAGCCTATGGAAGAGGGAAGAGTTAAGTATGTCACGTTGTAGGCCTCGCCGATTAGGGGATGGTGGCACTTGAGACAGGGGACAGGGAGAAACGCACGTCAGGAAGTGCATGGCGAGTCTGAAATACTGAGGGTGAAACAGTTGCAAAACACCCGAATGTGAGCAGAGGCCTCAAACCCACGAGTGTAGCCTCCATGAGTGTTGGTGGCATGGTGGCTCTCAGCCTTTGTTAGGAAGGGAAGCCAGTACTTCGGCTCTCCCGGGAGACGGCAGAGTGCCGTGTGCAAAAGGGGCAGCGGAAGAAGCTACAAGAAGCTCAACAGTTAAAAGAACGGAGGAGGAGAGGACTCGGGAGCGAAATGGAGAAGGTCTGATCTTTGCGTTTTCTCTTCTGCATCGCCAGTGGCGATGGAAAGCATGCCGCCGTGTTGGATGGCCGAGCTCTGCAACGGGTGAGAACCTGCCGGTGTGGCAGCCACCCTGAAAAGACAGCGACAATCCCAACTCATCCTTCTATTTGGCTAGAGGAACACCATTTTCTGTCAGGGTACCACTGCGGAGAATTATGTCCACCTGCTCCGTAAGGCCATGGTACCTTTTCTTCTCCTTTGTTAGCACAGGGCAGCTCTGAACAAAGGCTTCTTCTATTTCTCCCCACACCCACTTAGGACACTCACAGGGCAGACCCTCCGTTTACGTCTCATTCACTCAAATGGGCATTTTATAATTAGTGGTGCTCAGGTTATTAACTTACAATGGTGCGTTTGCTTCCAGTTTACGGTATAAACACAGAACTGGACGTCACTGGTGATTTGTCACCTGACAGCCCTCCAGGTAAACATGCCGACTGCATTCATTTCACATACACGTCACTCACCAATGGCACTTACGCAGCCCGAAAATGGGCTCTAAATCCGCGTTTCTTCAGTTATTACTCCCTTGCATAGTTATTTGTGTTGAAAGAAAGGTACATAAAGCTGAGAAAGGAAAGGAAGGATAGTATTTCTCATCTCATGCTCCCCTGCGCTGTTGAAAGCTGTAATTTTTAGGTCATGAAATCTGAGCCCTTTCAAGAAATGTTGTTGGGTTTGTGGAAAAATAGATGCATGTTTTCTAAGAATTTAAATGTATGGATTTCACCCACCAACTGGACAAAAAAGACCCTGTTATTTTATCATGCTTGAGTTTCAGCCAAAAGTGGCTGGTAGGTCCTTTAGAAATTATCCATTATCATCAAAGTATCCATTTGATAGTTTACCTTTCCAAAAAATCCACTGCTGGTTTCTTCCCTTCAAAGAAACACTAAGCTTTTTGACATGAAGCATTCTTTATATAGAAAACATCATTAGTGAATTCCTGGTGAGGAGCCATATGCCCCTTATGTGGAATTTTCCATTTTATTCCCCATTTACTGGTAGGAAGTTCAGGTCTAATATTCTGAGGCACAACAATCCCTTTCACTTGCAGAGAAATGGACAAGAGGTTCAGGACGCGACTACGATGGTAGTTAACACTGAATTTCTGTTTAGAAACTTATTCATGCCTCTATTTGCCCACATGCAAAACAGGCCGATAGTAAAGACTAAAAAATAATTAGTTGATCATTAGCTGAAGCTTTTGAGCATGTCTCTCTCCTACAAGTAAATGACAGCACCCAGCCCAGTTCCCAACTCCCCGATAAGTATTATTATCAGATGGGTTTGTGCATTCCTGAAATTTTTTCTATGCGTTTATTGATCCACAAAAATATGTATTTTCTATGTGTGCTTTTCATACATAAAATACCATATATTAACACACTTCTATAACTTCCTCTTTATATGTACAGATAATCTCCTTTTTTTACACTGGTGAGTGAAATTCCACAAAGTGAATATCCCTGAATTTATTTAGTGATTCCCCTACTCATGGGCATTTAGATGGCTTCCCACATCTTGCCATTAAACAAACAAAGCATGGTTCAATGTACTCCCTGGAACATGCCTCGTTGTGGAGTTGTGGAAATGCTCTTTTCTGGCATAGATAATTAAAATAAAACCACTGTGTCGTGGGGAATTAACATTTAAAATGTGATCGATATTGTCAATGTGCCTGCTAAGGTGATGGTCCCACTCTCCATTCCTTCAAGCTGTGTTTGGACATTCCTTTCATCGGTTATTTGTCCAAATCCTCATTCCCTGGGTTCCATCTCAGAGGTCAGCTAACTGCTCCATGAAATCGTTCTGGATATCACGAGGGGTTGTAGTCACTCCCTCCTCGGACTAACACAAGCATTCCGTTCACTTGGTCTTTCTGCACATCACCTTTTAGATTCTCTGCCTTCCTGTAGGTTTGGGCACCTATTCTATCATGTCTATTTGATCATAAGTTCTAGAAGGCAATGGATATTTTAGCCCACTTAAGCAGTGAGCTCACTGTGTATTACATTAGGCATTCCAGACACATTTAACTTTCGGTTTTTGGAGGAATTTCATATCCAAGTACACAACAATAGTGACTTTTATATATGCTATTAAATCTAAAAGATTTGAAGAACTGAATCTAAAAGATTTGAAGAACTGAAAGCAAACTTTTAACTAGGGAGGCTTATACTTGAACTACATCTGAAGGATGGAAACCTAGAATACTATTTTATTTCATACCCATCGACTTTGTGCCTTTTTCCTCGTTTGTTAAAAAGAGTTTGGAGAGTTTTCTTCAAAATGCCACAGGAAAACTTCTCCTCCCAAATCACGGGTATTTTGTAATTACCTCGAGGTGCTGCCTGCAGAGTCTGACCTAGAAAAGGCTCGCTCGAAGCGCACCCAGCAGATGTACAAGCCGCGAGAGTGAAGCTGTAGTTGGTGTATGGCTGGAGACCTAGAAAGAGCGAACAAGAAATACAGTGCATTCTGAGAGGCTTATTTATTACCAAGTAAGCACCAGAAGTAACACGCAGAGCTGCTGATACGCTATCCAAAAAATGTTTAAGGGCAGAAAACACCCTTTCGTGAAGATAGGAACTTTATAAGCAGTTCAGTAGTAATAGGAATTTCATTTTATCATGGATGAAATAATAAAGTATCAGCCTTCAAAGAGATCTTAAAATTCATGGAACCCAGCCATCCATTTTTTTTCGCGAGTCCCCACATCCAAGATGTCACTGAAGAGGCTGCACTGTCCTGGAGGCAGGGGTCCGTCTCCTGGAGAGCCCTAGGCTTGTTTTGAGAGCTTTGGGGTTCTTGTTTGGTTTGAAAGTCCTTCCTTACACTGTGGTGAACTCTTTCTGTCACTTCCACCTCTAGGGACGTATAGAACAAATCTAATTTCTTTTCCACATGACAGTTCTTCAAATATTTGTAGACAGTTATCGAATTCCCCCTGAGTCTTCCCTTCTCCAGGCTAACCATCCCGGTTTCTGCAACTGCCTCTTTTATGAATAGGGGTGGGAGAAATAAAGAATGCTGGATTCAACGTTTTTACCCCCAAGCCATATTTAGCTAATGTTAACATGAATGTACCCTCACCCCTTTTAAAACTGTATACTTCTTCACTATATGTAGCAAAAGTTTACCATCTCACACTTCCTTCTATAGCAGTTGGGGGGGCATGTTAGTTTTGTCTACACACAGATTAAACATTATTTGATGAGGGGACAGGGCTCATTATTTTTGTGTATTCAGTGTGATACACAGCACAGGAATGCTCTCAGGGCAAAACAATGACAATCCATTTACAACAAAAGTTCTGTGTGGTTGGACTTTCTACTCCCTGGCTCATGACTTTGGAAAAGTGACTTAGCTTCCATTGACCTTGATCTGCTGGTCTGTGGCATGGGGAATCTGGCATCTCAACCCTAAGGTTGTTGGGAAGGTGAAATGGGTTACTACAATAGTATTTCATTTTCCCAGAAGCAACCTGAAGACTCGACCTCATTCAACAAGGAGTACACTGAGGCTAACATTTCTTGTCCCAGTTCTTGGGAAATTTCAAACAATGCCAAAGCTTAAAATTTTTTTTAACAAATAGAATTTAGTCCATATGTCAAATAATTAGGCTTAGTTATAACATTCATCCAATGATTACTACTTTCTCATGAACTTTGAACTACATTTTCACACATTGTCTTCTTTTGGTGGGTTCTTTTGGTGACTCTTCTTCCAGAGACAGTCATGCATCACTCTGTCACTTTATGCAGATTTGTGCTCGAGTGCCACATCTTCAAAGATTTTGACCTCTCTAACCTACCCACCACACCCAGCACTTTTATCCCCTCAAATTTCTTTCTTCCTAGCCTTCAACATTAGCTGATATTTTATTATATGTCACCCCCTCTACAATGTAAGCTCTAAAAGAACCAGGACTTTGGTTTACCCACCACTGTGTCCTTTGAAGAGTGGCAGGCACAAAGTAAGTGCTTGCTAAATGAATGACAAAATGAGTGAACTGGTTCATTGGGAACTGGAGCGGTGGCCCGGGTTCTCCGCTAGAGCAACCAGGTCCTGCATGTGGCTGGGACAGCTCCAGGGTCCAGCGTCAATGCCTTCCGGGCTTCCTTATCAGTGTAATGAAATGATGCAGATACATATTCGATTGTAATCTGCCATTTGGCTGCTGTGAAGGATTCACACCATTTTGATACTTAAACCTGATTTACAGATGAGGAATATGATGGGAGATCTAAGTCATATGCTAGCCGTGTGTGTGTGATAAGAGCTTCTGGGAAAATGCTAAAGATGATAAAATACAGAGCTCAAGAGAAAACGGCAGGAAACCACCAAGAAGGAAGGGGAGAGGCAGCAGCGGCAAGCTCAATCTGACGACATCCCCCGTTTACTGCCCCTACTGAGAAAGGGGGCCTTGACCTTGTAGCACCATTTCATCCAAACACCTTACTTCTCACTGAGAAAGGAAGCAGTCTGAGAGTAAGGTGGTATCCTCAGGGGTTTTTTAAATCATATTTTTCCAATAGTGCCTATTTCAAGTGCTTATTATTTGTGAGATGTTGTTTAATGAAGTCCAAACATACAAAAGTGTTTTATAACAACATTAGGGCTATGAGGCCACGCCATCTACCCATGGCATCCGTCACAAGCAGGATTTGACCAACCTCATTGGTGCTCATAATTGCATCCACACCCCTACCCACAGCATCTACTCACTGAGTAACAGATTTGTCTTGACTGCAGACTATTGCAATAATCACAGAAGTTACATAATTTGGAAACAATAAATATCTCTAGATTGTTTTCCTGAATGTCAGTACATAGTGTTGGGAAAAACCGTACAGCCACACGCAAAAGAATAAAACTGGACCACTATCTTATATCGTACACAGAATTAACTCAAAATGGATTAGGGACTTGGCTATAAGACCCAAAACCAAAAAATTTCTAGAAGAAAACATAGGCAGTGAGCTCCCTGACATCCATCTTCTCAATAATTTCCTGGATCTTCCTCCAATGGCAGGAGCCACAAAAGCAACAATAAACTGTGTGACGACATCAAAGTAAAGAGCTACTGCCCCGTCAATGGGCCATCAACAAAATGAGAAGACTGTCCAGTTAACAGGAGAAGAGATTTGAAAACTGCATATCTGGTAAGGTGTGAATATCCAAAGTATATGAATAAAGAACTGATACAATTCAACAAGGAAAAAAAACAACAACAAATAGTTCTATGAAAAAATGGGCAGAGGATCTGAATAGACGTTTTCCCCAAGAAGACATACGGAAGGCCGACAGACACGTGAAAAACTATTTGCCATCATGAATCATCAGGGAAATGTGGATTGAAAGGACAATGCCATATCACCTCCGACCCATCAGAACGGCTATTATTAAAAAGACAAGAAAAAATAATTGTTGGTAAGAAATAACAAATATGGATGAAAGGGAACCGTAGTGTACTATTGGGGGGGGGGTGGATATGAACTAGTATAGTCACTATGGAAATAGTATGGAGTTTCCTCAAAGCATTAAAAATGGGACCACCAGAGGATCCAGAACTTCCGCTTCTAGGTATTTATCCTAAGAAGATGAAAACACTAATTTGAAAAGATATATGCACCCCTATGTTCATTGCAGCATTATTTGCAATAGCCAAGATATGGAAACAACCTAAATGTCCATCAATGAGTAAATGGATAAAGAAGGTGTGGTCCATATACACAATGGAATATTACTCAGCCATAAAAAAGGAATGCAATCTTCTCATTTGTGACAACATGCATGACTCTTGTGGGATTTATACAAAGGGGAATAAGTCCCCTTTGTATACGGGACTTTGCAAAGGGAAAGCAAAATGCCATATAATTTTACACATGCAAACTAAAAACAAGACAAAGGAAAACTCACAGATGGAGAAAAGAGACTGCTGGTTGCCAGAGGTGGGGAAGGGGTTGCGGGCAGGAGGGAGGGGTGAAGGGGATCAAGAGGGACAAACTTCTAGTCGTACGATAATGAGTAACGGGCATATCATGGACATCATGGTGACTACAGACCAGGGGTGTCAAACTCCTTGTCACCGGCAGCCACACCAGCCTCAAGGTTGCCTTCAGAGGCCGAATGTGACGTTAGGACTGTGTACATGTAACTACTCCTTAACAGTGAAGCGAGAGCTCCGCGCTGCCACTGGGTAGAAACAAGGCGCCGGGCCGGATAAAACAAGGCGGAGGGCCGGGTTCAGCCCACAGGCTTTGTGTGTGCCACCTGGGACACAGTAGTGCAAGTCGGAAAGCTGCTAAGGGAGTCAATTTTAAAAAGTCTTATGAGAAAAGCATTTTTACTGGGTATGGTGGCAGATGGGAACGCGGCTTATTGCTGGGTTCACTCGGCACGGTGCGCAAACACCACATCGCTACGCTGTGCATCCGAAACGGAGATAATGTTGTGTGGCAGTGAGACTCGAATAATAAGAAGCAAGCCAAGGGATTTGGTTGTTCTTCTTTGTTTACTGCTCTTTTCCCTGGACTTGACACAGTAACTGAGTACGTTTTAGGAGAAAAGCAGCGATTTTCAAGGAAGCTGGTTATTAGATTACATAAGTACCATTGTGGCTGAAGTTTATCGACTACTTCCTGCTTGCCGACCTCCACTCTGCTTCCCGGGCAGGAACACAGCCAAGATTCCCACTAAGTGAATGAGGCACTGCTGTCATCTGCTTGAGAGTAGGGAGCTGAGGATCTAGAGTTGGACTCACCCATGATCACAGAGACAAGAAAGAGGGAGGCCAGGACAGAAACCTGAGCAGCTGGGCGGAGAGACAAGGTCCGGAGCAGCAAGGTCGGGCTTCCAAGCCTTACAAGGAAAATGATAACCCAGGTAGCTCAAAGCCCAGTGAAACTTCCAGTAATATATATTAAAAAAAATCCAGTGTCACAGGTTCGATTCCCAGTCAGGGCACATGCCTGGGTTGCAGGCCATGGCCCCCAGCAACCGCACATTGATGTTTCTCTCTCTCTTTCTCCCTCCCTTCCCTCTCTAAAAATAAATAAAATCTTTTAAAAAATCCAGTGGGGGTACATGATTTAAATATTACCCTTCCGAATATTACTGTAACTCATGTACTGAGTCAGGACCGCACAGCTGTCGGGAGCACAGAGTCTAGAGTTAGCTATCTGGGTTCTAATACCTGTGGGTCCAGTAACTAGGACCTCGGGCAAGCTGTCTGACCACTGGGTGCCTCGGTTTCCATATCTGTAAACCGTGGGCATGGGAGTGTAGACGTGCTTCCATGGGCCACAGACCAGTTCGAGAAAAGGCAGTATCTGAATCCATTATTTTTCTTTCTATTTTTTAGGTCTTGTGTGCTCTGTACTGTTCCAGGACTGGATTACTAACGGCTCGTATCAAACACTCTGTAGGGCAAGCATACTCTGCCATCAGATGCAGATGATTTACATGAACCAGATGACCTTTCCTACAGACGACTCTGTAAAACTCAATAAAATCAACACATTTCAACGGGGCTTTGCTGTCATTTTAAGTAAGTCCCTACCGGTAGTCCTTAAAATGAGATATATGTGAAATATTAGCAACAGGCAATGGAAAGGGCACACCAATTGAAAAGTACTCATGACTTGACCAGGATGAGGAGAGGGAAATAAAGAGATGTCTCCAAGGAACCCTTCCGACTGTAACTTAATCCTGAAGTCAAAGAGGAGGAGAAGAGAAAACATCACTGAAGCACTCCGCATCGAATTAAAAGAGCAGGAAACAGCAGCTGTAGAGCAGAGAAAGGCAAATGCATGGAGAAGAGCCAAGTATTTAACATTTCAGTATAGGCAAGATTACCGTGTCTGCAAATTACCCCAATTTCCCTATGGGGAATCATGTTCTTTTCTTAAAGGATAGAGGCATACTGTAACCAAACTCATTACAATTACGCTTCCAAGTAACATTACTTTCAAGAATAAATGTGTGTTAAAAAGGGACCACAAATAAGCCTGCCTATGGGTCATAAAAATATGATTTGGAAAATAAAACCCACGCCTGTGGAAGTTACATGTGATATACTCTGTGAAGAACAGCTTGTTTCTAATTTCTAATCTCCAGATCAATAGCCAGGAAAAGGCATCTTTGTCTGTTTTAATTTTGGATAGCAAGGGATACTCTGAAGGACTCCTCTAGTTATTCTGCAGTGTCGTCTGTTACATTCTGAAGAATTCCCAAAGAGCCCTAAAGAGTACCATGTTGCACAAGTTCCTCAGTCCACTTGGTTAGTGATCAATTCGCATGCCGAGAGGCCCCGGTAACTCCAGAACTTCTTGTTAGGGGGTCATCGAGTATTGGTAAGTCACCTGTCTTAGCACCAGCTCGCCCAGATGGGATGCTCAGCTCACTTAACTCACTCACATCCAGTCCTGCTGCTGCGAAGCACTTCCTCCTGCCCCGATCCACCCGTGATCCCACTAAGTGACCCCCTCGGGGCATCACTTGCTCGTGGAGAGTCCTAGGAGCTTCCACCATCCACAGGCAACCTTGGCTGTGATGCACAGAACTGTATCAGAGGTCTACTTTAGATTAACCTGATTCTATGTGAAAACCTGGATGCCCAAAACGGATACACCAGGACATCATGAAATCATTGCAGCAGTGTGTTTTGATTGTGATTTGTTTGACAAAATTTGAGAGGAATTTCAGCAGCTCCCATGCTACACAGCCCCTTCTTCCTGATAGCACCCGCCATCACAGTCTCAGTAGCTCCCACGTCACGGAGGCGAGCCGGTTTCCGGCCCCCTTGTGGGCAGCCATGGTCACGGTCCACTTCTCGAATCAATTCTGCAACATGCGGGTTCAGGCGGTGTCTCATAAAGAACTGGATGGAAGTGTCAAAACCAAGGGCTCTTGCATTGTCAATGCCTGTAAGAATACTCCACGGCTTTCGGTTCTGATTCCTTGCTACAGGCTTCTTTGTATAATTCTGTACCGTAGACTATTTTACATACAGAATACAGAAGATAGTTTATAATTCTGTATATCTTAATTCTATATTATATGCAGAACTCTAAGGTCTTTCTTTCCAATATCTGAGTGATCATATTCATCTCAGAAACCTTTCCTCCTTGGGTTAAGTCTTTGGCGGACTCTCTTTCCAAATAGAGATGAACATTAAGGCTACTTTTAAGGTAGTCCGAAGAAAGATCCTTGCATTTGATTTTTCTAGCACGATTTTAATGCACATCTTTGTTCTTTGGAGTCCGGTGCTGTATTAAGCTGAGGCCATGGTCACCTTACATTTTCAGGCAGAGTTTTCTTCTCCAGACACGAAATGTGGCCTCAGGTGGCAGGTCTGATTTGGCTCAGGCGCTGGATAACGAGGACATGCATCACAGGGAGAGCCGGCGTTGGGCAGTGCTGCTGGGACAGAGCTGTGCTGGTTGCCCAGGCCAAGTGCCCTGGGACCTCTGATATGTCAGGGGGAGATTTCCCCCCTTTAAATATTAGTGTCCAGGCAGGATGCGTAGTGCCCAAAGACTGTACATTTTTGGGCAGAGCACTGTATCTACAAGGATGTTTAAAGAAAGTGAGGAAGAGTGGCTGTTGCTAGCCGGTTTTCTTTTTCCTTTCTTCCATGTAGTCAGGCTTTCCTCGGAGTTGCAACAGTTAAAAGAAGATGAGTTGTCCTACCTGTCTTCCCAGGTCCGATGTCTGCCGGTCCGCGGGAAGGCAGTACGTGGGGCAACACAGGCCCGGGCACTGGGAACCACAGAGGGCCCTCTGGAGACCCTCCTGCGGACGATCGCAGAAACCGCCGCCCCGTCCACTCCCTGCCAGAGGCCAGGGCTGGCTTCAGGGGTGTGGGCCCCGCGCTTGCAATGACCGCATGCTGGATTCGATCCTCTGCTTTCAGTCTTGATGTTCTTACTGGTTTCTGAACAAGGGGCCCCACATTTCATTTTGCCCTGGGCTCTGCATGTTACGTAGCCTACCCTGCCTGAGATTTAGATATGTCTGACAGTCCCATCATTTTTCTATCTAATCAAAATGGGCCCTGGTTGGTAGGGCTCAGTAGACTGAGTGCCGGCCTGCATACCAAAGGGTCACCGGTTTGATTCCCAGTCAGGGCACGTGCCTGGGTTTCAGGCCATGTCCTCAGTAGGGGCCGTGTGAGAGGCAACCACACATTGATGTTTCTCTCCCTGTGTTTCTCCCCCCCTGTCCCCTCTCTCTAGAAATAAATAAATACAATCTTTAAAAAAATGGAAAACAGGAATTCAGATACTAGTTTACTACTCAACACATATTCTGACCACTGCATGTGCGTTCGGTTCTGTGATGAGTGCCCAGCACAGCGTAAGTGATACAAGGGCAAACAGGATGCTTCTGACTCTCCCCTTAAACAGCTTTCCCTGCCCACTGAGGAAGAGGTTACAGGAGAAAAGGACACGGCAGCCAAGTGCACTAAACGCTATGACAGGAGAAGGCAGGCTACGATGGCGAAGACATAGAATTATCTCCATGGAAAATCGTTTATGAAGAATGCCCACACTCTGCGCTGTCGATGGTCACACTGTGTTCTCTCTTGGTCCGAAAGGGGCGTGGAGGATACCCGTCTCCGTGTATGTATTGTGCGCCTTCTGCCACAGCTGGCACTACCCACTCGGCTTCAGGGCGGGGGCGCGGCGTGGCCTTCCCGGAGGACGCGGGCGGAGGGCGAGCTGTTCTCTCCTTGGTAACTTCGCGCTGCGAGCCTTCCCTCTTCAGTGGAATGCAACGAGGAGCAACTTTCAATGAATCTTTTTTTTTTTTGAAAATATTTTCCCTGGAGTGAAGAGACACCTAAGCCCTCATCCTATCTGCTGCTAAAGAGGACATGATTAATTCATATTGTTCTCAGTGGCCTTAATTATGTCATTAATCCCTCTTCCCTGCCACTCCGAGGCCTCCCGTCTACAGCGGGCAACCCAAAGTGAAACGATGCCGCCGCGGCCATCCCGACGGTTGCGCGCAGGCTGGGGGCCGCGGGTGGTCATCGGGGATAGGAAAAGGTCTCTTATTGACAAGCTGCCATGTGCTCTTTGCATTAGCGACGACGAGAAAATGAGGGCGGCTGCCCCTCCTCCCCCAGGGGACCCCGCTCAGTGAGATAGCGGAGCATGCTCCGGTTTACTTAAAGCATTGATAGCACCTCTAAATAATTAACTGAGGACTTCCTGTCTTCAATTACTTAATGCTTTTTTTAACATCTTGAGAGGATTATAAGCAATTTATGGATTTCACGTGATGAGTGCATTCGCCACTTATTCCCACAAAGCATTTAGGGGATCATGTTTCCGAAGCTGGGAGGTAATTAAAAATAAGCACGGAGACAATGGGGCTGGGACTAGGGGCCCGCCGCCCCGCGGTTTCCCAGGACCTGGCGCTCAGGCTCCGCGGCGACGGCAGCTGCAGCTTCGCCCGTGCCCCGCGGCCACACAGGGGCCGCCAAGGGCCGGGCGCTGATGCGAAAACCGGAGCGCTCATCCCATGCACGGGGTTCAGGAGCCTCCTCCGTCAAACATTTGGGATCAAATGTGAAAGACGTTTGATCATTTCAGTTCCTCCTGTGAACTCAATAAAAGAGTCATTTGCATCATAAAATACTACTGTGCTGAGCGTGGTCGGGCAGCTGCCCATGGCACTGACGTTGGCCTGGCAGACAAAACGCGTTCACTCTTACAGAGACGTCAGGTGTCACGTGATCGAAGGCCCCCTCCCCAGCACCGTTCCTCCCACCCTACAGGAGCTACGTGCCGGAGGCTCTGAACCTGGCCAGGTTCTGTGAATGAGGTTCATTTCCTTTTTCAACAAAGGACTCTCTCTCTAGGCTACACTGCCCAGGTGATGAGCCCTCTGAGTCCATCTAAAACAGTACAAACGGACCAAACGGATTCAAAAGGCTTCTTTCTATTTTATAATTTTGTAAAGAGTCAAATTGTGTGGAAAACACTTGGACGTATTTATTCTAAGAAAAGAAGAATTCTGGCACCAAAGTATGTGTATAAAATCCTCTTTGATGTGAAACTATCCATTAAAAATGTCAATAAAAGGAGGAACTGGTGGCATGGTGTGTTTTTTTTTTAATCTTTGCAATTCTTTTATAATTAATGAGGCTATCAATCCTGTTGATTTGAGCATTACAGTTGAATTCAGTCTGTTGGCATACAAATGCTCATTTCTAAAAAGTGCAAGCCAGTGGAGTTGGCTACAGTTCCAAGTCAATGCCAGCTAAATGGACAGACAGTGTAAGAAGAAGAAGAAAACTCCATCACCTAGTATCCCAGTTTCTTGCGAAACATTTACTGGTACCAAGTCTTCATGCGCCTCAACTTGGCTTTCAAAATTCTGTACTTAACCTCCATCGCCCACTCCAAGCCACTCTTTTAGCTCCTCCCCCTGCATCTTCTCTAACGTTCTGTTGTAGCACCGGATACACAGTATTTGCAGTTATTCCTGAACTAGTCACTGTCCCCTGGGACTGGGAGCTTGAGAGCAGCAATTAGCTGTAATTACTTTAGAGCACTTAGTAGACGCTCCAGAATATGGCAAGCAGGCCACACATCTTAGTTTCCAGGGGATGAAACAGTATTATGATTTTCTTTAAAGACTTTATTTATTTTTAGAGAGAGAGGGGAGGGAGATAGAGAGAGAGAAACATCAATGTGCGGTTGCTGGGGGCCGTGGCCTGCAACCCAGGAATGTACCCTGGCTGGGAATCGAACCTGCGACACTTTGGTTTGCAGCCTGCGCTCAATCCACTGAGCTACTCCAGCCAGGGCTTTATTCTGATTTTTTTTACAGAGGGAGGCCACAAGGCCCTCGGGATGCCAAGACTCCCTCAGAGTAGGTCTTTCAAAAGTGAATATTAAAACTATCCCTCACTTAATCTTAGAGGAATAATATGATGAGAATCAAACGAGTCAGAATACAAATGGTTCTTCAAGATGATAAAGCGCCAGCTGCATGTAAGGTTTTATTATGTAAAACAATGCTATTTCAATGATTTTTTGAAGGTTTCAATGCTAACTGATATAAGACCTTAAGGGATTCATACATTGGATGCTCTGAATTGACGAGGGCTCTCCCCATCTCCATTCTCATCGATTCTGGATTTTGCTCAGGACCTCAGACAAGGAATGCAATGCACTGGGGCCCAGGTGTGCACTGAGCACCTTCTGCAGGCTTGCGGACTTTCGGAAGGCGGAGGACAACCTGTCACAAGTGCTTGCTTATGCGTCAGGGAACTGTGGACTAAGAGCAGGTCACGACGGGTTTATTTTTCCACCTGTGCCTCCTCTAAACCGGACTCGGACACTCAGGTCCAGGCCTCTCTGCACTTCTCTCTGAGTTTCATCCTCCCCAGGACCGATGTCCCTGCAAAGGGGCGGGGCCCAGTGGACGGAGAACGTTCACTCGGGAGGCCGTGGACCGAGGCTGGGGACCATAGGGAGAGAGGAAGAGTTTGTAAACCCTGGTCTGTGGTCTCAGAATCCAAACCTCTGCAACCATTTGGAATGAGTCAATAGATCTAAGTGAGGAACTAAGTTACTTAATCTCTCAAAGAGCCCCTTTCTTTCAAATGGGGGTGGTAATTCTTTATACTCACAGGTTTGTGATGAGCATCATGCTACACAATACATGTTAACTGCTTAGGACAGTAGTTGGCACATATTAAATTCATTTATTCCCACAAACATTTACTTGGCACCCACAGACCTGCCAAGGATTGTCCTAAGGGCCGGAGGTGCGGTGCTGAACCAGGCAGAGAAGGTCTGCCCCCCTAAAGCTCACAGTCCAGTGGGAGGAGACATAAAAAGACACATAATAGGAAACCAAAATAACTGGCAGTGGGAGGTCGGTGATGAAAACAGGTGTCGTGGTGGTGAGTTTGGGAAGGCGCCCCTAGACTGAGCACATCAGAAAACGCTTCTCTCCTTCAGAAGCGGCATTCAAGCTAAGGCATACCAATTATTATTATAATCACTGCCAGTAATCATCTAACGTTATTTTGTACTATTATTATACCATTAAAGATAATTATAAACTGCTGTAATAAACAATACAAAATAATACCATTATTGACTGATGTTAATCGTAACAACCAGTCATCACAACCAGTCAACTGTCAACTATTCTGTGTTTTAATTACCTGCTTGACAGAGAAATGGTAGCCCCTGGCTGATTGTCCCCTGCCTTCCAATGCGCGCTTGGAGACCCTCGTCCCATTACCTACGAGTGTATCCTTGGGGAGTGAAACTGCATCTTGCCGTTTGTTTGGGGAAAAAAAAAGTGAATACCCATGCAAAAACCCTACACACGAGAATGCGCATCGAAGCCAAATCTAAATTATTTCGGGAGTTATCTGCTGTTGTGGCTGATTGCTGCCAGTGTGGGTTCTCCTGTTCGCGTGGGTAAGTGGGCTCTGACCATATGTCAAGGGAACGCGTCCTTCCGAAGTGACCTCGTACATCAATCGCTCACCCCCGGGGAGGCTCGGCCCCCCTAACCACAATGACAGACTCTTCCGGTGGGTGTTACCTGTGACCGTATGCTGCCTCCTGTCAGCGGTGCCAGAGTAGATGACACCTTTCCCAACCTGCCGGAGCCGGTACTCTGTAATGACGCCGTTCGGTTTCTCCGGCGCGCCCCAGCTCAGGCGCAGAGCGTCTGCGCGGGGCGCTGTGATCCTCGGGGGCAGGACGCTCTGCGGCACTCCGTGGGCTGTAGCTGCAACTACCTGAAACGTGGGAGTTAAACAGCAATTTATCGTGAGAGTACACTGGGTATTCTGATCAGTGAACGTGTCACTTTTGTTTTAAAATGCTGATGTCTGGCCTCGTGTACCGTGAGTGGGGGGGTGGGGGGATCAGAGGAGCAGCCCGGTTCTTTGCATCTCGCTATTGAAACAATAAAGTCTGACCTTGAATACATTACAGGAGTCTCAGACTGCCGTTTATCACAACAGGTTCAACAACAGTTTTGACGGCGGAGTGCAGCCCTCAGTCTAAACAAGTCAAATGTGGCTGGCAGACTGTCTTCCTAGAGAACTCTCGATAACTCTCTCCCATATGGCCCACGAGTGTCTTTGCATTTTAACAGCCTGATTTGGTGCATGGTAAGCACCAGTAAATATGGAGCAAAGCCCACATCTGAACTCGCGTGCATGTCATATGCTTGGAATGGTATAAATGGGCAGACTTGTTTCTGTGCCTTCCGTGAGCCCCAGGGTGGCTCCATAGTGTGTGCACCAATGTCCTAGAAAAAATAATCAAGTAAGAAGAAAGAGGAACAAATCAACCAAGTGTTTGTTCGGCTTTGTTAAAACGTGACCAAGGGAAACATCACCCTTGAAACAACAGTCGTGGCATCCGGTAGGCAGGAGCTGTGTCGGTGGCATCGGTCTAGGACTGTTCAGACCCCGGCTTTGGATCAGGACCATCAGCTGCCCCTGTCCCGGTGGTGACATGCTTCTGGGGGTCTGTGACTGTCAGGCTGCATGCAGTCGGACCGAAGGTTGCCCTTGGGTGGCCCTTGCACGGTGTCTGAAGATGCTGCTCATCTAAGGTTTCAACTTCATGGGAAGAGCCAGTGCTGTCCTGTGCAGGCTTGTGTTCTCCTGGGTGTCCTCCGACCAGGCTGGCTTCTGTGACAATGGCCCCTGCTTTCTGTCCCTCCTAGAGTGTCTGATTGTTTCTCCCAGTCTCCTCTGAGAGGTTTTCTTCCTCCACGCGGTAACATTCCCCAGCGCTCACCACCTGTGGTCTTCTGCGTGAGCCACGTGCAAGCTCTTGCAAGAGCCTCCCTCATACGTCTTTCTAGCAAACCTCAGTCACTTCTCCTTCCTGCTTCTGAGTAGACGTTTTCACTTAAAGTGCCAATATGGTTTTCTTCCACCACTCTGCTATCTTCTCCATCTCTTAAATAGGTACTTAGACACTTTCTAACATTTTAATCTCAGCATTGCGCTTCTTTCGCTCTGCGTTATTTGCTGGCACGATGGCACCATGAGCCAAGCACTGCTCTGTCCAGATTCTGTGAACATACCCAGGGCTCTTCCCTTTATCCTCTGCACACGGTGGACCACTAAGTCCCGTTGATTTTGCCCCCTGACCCCTGCTGCATCTTTCTGATGTTCTCCACTCTGAGCCCTATTTCCTGGGTTCAGGTCGTTGTAATTTCTTGCCAAGGCTGCGGAAGAAGCCCTGGACACATTTTATTTTCTATGCCTGGCCCTTCTCCCATTTTCTCTGTTTTTCAAGAACAGGCAATTTTTTTTTTGTCCAAATGGTATTTTAATCGAAACCCTTTTAAAATGAGCACTGGTTTGGGAATTATTATGAATTTATAAAAGAAAATCTAAAGCTAGCTAGTGGAGGAAAAGTATGATAAAAAGGATACATGGATTCAAGTTTTTTATTTATTAATTAATGAAACATTGATATTTGGATAAATCTTCCTTCCAGTGATCTCTAGTTTTAGGCAGAAGCACTTGCACTCAATCGAGATGCCAGATGGACACCCTACGTAACACAATATTGAGAAAAACATTGTCTTCTGCCGCTGGGAAAATCACCCACAACCCAGACATTTATCGTCCCAGCGGGTCATTCCAACCCCGGTGGAGGCCAACCCTCATACCTGGCTGCTGGTGGCACAGCCAGCGACTGTGCAAGCTTCCAGCTGGTAGGAATATTCCCGAAAAGGCTGAATCCCCTTCGTATCAGAGAAGCTCAGTGATGTTCCCCGAAAAAGCTCCATTCCGTCTCGGAGAAGAGTGTAGTGAAGGATCGGACCTACAAGAGGCAGAGCAGTGCCTGCATTTAAGGGGCATATCCTTGCCACTTTTCACAAACAACGTGCGTGTCTCTTTGAGTTCTGAAGGAATGGGATGCTGCCACATCATTCAACTTTCATTTGCTCACATATTGCTCTAGGTTCAAGCCATTCTTAATAATCCCCACTCTTAAGGAGGAGATGGCTTTTCAACACACCTAAGCAGAGTCACATAAGTTTATGTCCCCTCACTAGCAAACAAACTTACATTCAATACTGAAACTATTTTGCCTTCCCATAACATAGTCTAGTTGTTTGAAAGCAGCTCAGATATAGGCTGGGATTCAAGGGGAAAAAAGTGGCTCAAAATGTATCAGGGCTAGCTGTTTCACAAAATGAATGATTAGTCGGCACATACCTCCTGTCCACTTTATCAGGAAACACTATTTAGGGGTTAAATGCATGCCAGTTACATGTAGATTGCACTTCTTTCGGTTTGCTCCTGGATTTGCACAACTACGCTATTGGTATCTTAGGAGCAGCTTAGTACCGTTTGGTTGTACAGGTTCCTTCCAGTGTAAGACGATTCCATCCTCAAGGCGGTTCATCTGGATCCACCGAGGGGGACGCACTCCTTGAGGCACATCTGCTTTCGTGCTGGTCCGGACAGCTTGGCTGAAGCCTCGCCCGTGGCCGTTCCAAGCAGAGACCCTGTACTCGTACGTCGTGTAGGGCTCCAGGTTCACATCTAGACAGACGGACATTGAAGTAGAGCTTTAAAAAATTTGATTTAGTTTACCATCATAGTGAAAACAAACCTCAAAACCTTTAAACGACTAAAAGTGCTTGATGCTCCAACCCTACCACTGGAAGTAAAACTCTCACGTCTCGACTCCTGCGATCATAAAACATATTTTCCATGTTTCAGAGATGCAGACATGTGGTGTGGCACTGCCCAGAGAGCATGGACGCATGAGAGAAATGCTTCAGAACGCAAAGCCCTGGGCTGATGTCCATCAGGGGTGAATGCTTCACAAGTTCTTGTTCCCTCCACTGCCGGAGCAGGCAGGCTTGCCAAGGGTCTTTTATAGTTTCATTAGGATGAATTTGGCCAATTCTTACAGTGTAAACACTGCCTTACTGAATTATTACATGACTTATAATACACATGTTACGAGATGCAGGACTTGAAACCTGGCTTATCACGGTCAGCGAATAAAAGTGATGGCCGACTCCACAATCGATTGCTCTCCTCTTCCGCCACGCCAGGACTCAGTCAGAAACCGAAACAACCCTTCTGATTAAAGCAACAAATCAGCCACCTGCTGAGCTTTGTGGACTGGCAAAAATTGTATCAGCTGATCATCCACAGGATTCGACGGTGCCTCGAATGTCTTAGTTCGGTTTTTAAGCTTTAATAACTTCCCACATACAAATGCTACAACTTCCCAAAAAATTACTTGGAGGTTTCTTTAGCTCTGTTTTCCACCGATTGAATCTGTATGTGTGGGTGTACGTGCGGGGGTTTCTCAGTTCTCAGGTGCAGGAGCAGGACTAGAGATCCCCTCCCTGGCCGCTGGCCGCTGGCCACTGGCTCCATCTCTGTCTCCACGGGACTAATTTTCAGTGCATCCACTTGGGTTGTTTGGCCACATTCTTTTCCATGCGTTTCTAAGGATCAACTCTGCCCTTCCTACTTTATAGAATTGGTATGAAAATAAAATGCAGTTACTTATATGGCAGACCTTGATAACATGTGAATTGCTATCAAATATAAGGGATTATTTTCTGTCTCCATTTTCTCTGGTAAGAAGGTATCTGCCCCTTGCTACTGGTGTTGACCACCCATGGGTCCTCAGATTTCCCTTGCATTCTGGCTAGAGACTACATTTCCCAGTGTTCTTTGCAGCTTGGTGTGGTCACAAGACTCCGCTCTCAACAAGGGGAGGGGCAAGAAGTGATACTGGCCACTATGCATCCCTCTAGAGAAGAAATCACTGCCTTCCATTTCTGGCTTGTCCCATTCTGATGGGCTAAAGCTAGGATGTGGTAACTCAGGCCGCCCCATGTGGAGGAGGACAGCACCTGAGCTGCCATGAGCCAAGAAAAGGAAGGAACCTCAATCCCTGAATAACTAGGGGGTGGGATGCCCAGCTCATCCACCCGCCCCCAGAAGGTCACTGTGCTTTTGAATCTCTTTGCTACAGCACATCCAGCTATCCCTTGCTAGTAACTCTTGTCTCACCCTCTTCAAGCCTGTGTCACATTTCTGATCTCAGCTCCTTACTCTTTCTTCTGTTGTATTTCTCCTCCCTTTTACTCATCTCTTATTCTTGATGCTTTGCATTCCTATGACATTCAGTCTTTCAAAGATGCTTCCAGGGCATAAAAGCAACTTTTTTTTGCTTCACCCAAAAAGAATCATTTGTTGAAATTTTACCTTTCCTTGATGATCGCTTTCTCTGAACTTTTATTTTCCATTTGCCCGAGTTTCACATTGTTTTTAAACTTCGTATCCCAAAATCATTTTGTATGCGATATGAGGTTAGTCATTAATAACAGAAGGTTTTGGTTTTGGGAGGGTGTGGACTTTCAATATTCACTGTTAATTGCCTAATTGTCCTACACATTTGTCTTCAGTAATTCCTTTAGCCAGCAGTAATCCTTCAAAAACGCCTATCGTAGAGTGTCATTCCATCACTAAAAATCTTTAATATCTACTCACTGATACATAAAGATGAACTGTTATTTTCTTTGTTCTTTATTCTCTACGGATTTACCTTAACATGGCATCCATCCTTGTTTAAAGTTTGACTTGAAAAAATATAAGCTACCAACCTTGCACAAGTCCAGACTACGCCTTTAATTACCTGGTAACCACCTGGCCCACAAGATGATGGGATTAAATGACTTTAGGGTCGGGAGGGAGGTGGTGTCTCAGTGAAAGCCATCTGTGTCTCCGCAGCTCCCCCCGCCCCCCCGCCCCGCCCCGAAGCCTCGGGCAGTGGCTCACGTTCCGTTACCTGTGAAGGAGAATGCACTTGCGCGTCCTGCATGAACAGTCTCTTCCCCAGAGGAGCACATTCCTCCCCCTGATGCCTTCCCTGTGGGATCCTGAGATGCTCGGACCACAGCGCACCGGTGGCTGGTGGCGTTGAAGTCACACCTGCCGCAACGTGCGGTGGCCTCCCTAGAGGCCGGGCAGACAGTCCCGCAGGCTTCGGGGCCCTAGGTCAGGCGGCAGGGGTGGGAGGGGTGGAGAGAGGGGAAGAGGGTTTTACAGTCTCAGTTAGACACACGAGGGGTCCAGTTTTAGGACTTTCAAGTGAAACTTTCTTCCACCAAGTTCACAGACAAGTATCTCGAAATTCATAAGAAAAGACAAGAAGGCAGCTCGTGTTCCACCAAGGCCACTTCTGTCGGAAGGACACAGATTTGGATTCAAGGCCCAGAACCACGGGTCCTCGTCCTGTGACCTACACTCTCAAAGCCCCACCTTCCATCGTGAGAACATGGAACATGAATTTAGCACACATGTGTGTTGTGTGAATCAAAGAACACCTGTACATGCCTCACAGTCAGTCGATACATTATAATCAATAACAGTAGTCATCACTCTATTACTGTTACTTTGACACTTTCCTAATGCAGTTTTCAAGGAAATAAAGAAAGCGAGACATGTGAGGACCCGCACTTCCTGTGGGAAGGCATGACCGATATGTATTCCCCACCCAAGTCTCAGAAAATCCAAATGGTTCATGAACTGCCCTCATAAGTACTATTGATACTTGTAAACCTCGTCTCTGATACATCTCTGGATTTCTATAGTCATTGATAAATACTAACATGTTCTAATCTCAGAAAATAAAACACTTCATCATCCCAAATTACAGGGATATAAACAAGTTAATGCAGGGAAGGGCAAAAGTAGGTTTACAGGTGTTTGTATGGAAAATAATACAGTGATTAATAAGTAACAAGAGAAGAATACACCCTGGACTTCCTGTACTCCCAGCTGTGACCCTGTGTGTGCCCCTCCCTGTAATCTTAGAATGCAGAGTTCCACCCCCCTTTCTTGTAGAAAGGTGACATCCTGTATTTAAAAATCATTGTTTCTATTCAAAATTGATCTACATCCAGCCTCTCTCTTATGTAACATGAGTTGTTTTCCCAAAGTAAAGCTGCGTCAGGAAATGGAGTATGGCTTCCATCTAAATACGGTGAACCGTACACCTGCCCTGCCCCCCACAGCCTTGGAAAGCCCGGCCAACACGAGCAGAGGAGCGGAGAGGCTGGAAGGGGACAGGGAGTGGACTCCCACGCCCAGGGCCCCCGCACACGGTTTCGGGAGCTGGGGGTCCGTGGGCGGGGCAGAGACGATGCCGTGTGCCCAGTGATGCCTGTTCCTGTCTTTTCCCCCTGGGGCACGGGTCCCTGAGTGCTGGGCAGAGCTTCCCCAGAACAGCTCATCGTTATTCATTCCTTTACAATTCATTGCAACAACATCCATCACAGCGACCTCATTCGGTATTAATATGGATGCAATGTGAAAATGAATAATGCACGCAGGAGTTTTTATACTCCTAGTTTAGAAAACTAGCGATGAGCAACGTCTGTCTCTCTCCATGGTCACATCGGGCCTGGGAGAGGCTTCCTGCCCATTACCTCCGTCGTGGTTCCGGTGGAAGCCCCGTCGGGGCAGACGTGTTTCAGGGGGTCGTAGCCAACTCCGCGACGGCACCGCTGGCTCTGCGGAATGAGCCGCGTCTCGCAGCACTTCGCCGGCACGGGGCGGTGCTTCCTAGCGTGCGCTTTCGATTCCCCGCTGGGGGCCGAGCAGCAGAGGGTCTCCGACGCGTTCACGTAATCCCGCCCGCAGCACAACATCCCTGCAACGATCGGGTGTTCTCTGTGAACGCGACATTCTAAAACGGGAAGGAAACCGAGGGCACTGTGAAGTGTGGCATAAAAATGTCAGGGGCTCTGGGCAGGAGCCGCCAGGACACAATGCTTCAGGCAGCACGTCCCTTCCAAGGTGACGGACACGTGCAGCGGGGCGTCTCTCCCGCCGGACGCAGGAGATGCTGCTGGTGAGCCAGAGAACGCCCGAGAGGAAGCGGCCCAAAAGTGTTCGGTCCAGCCGAACTTCTGCAGGCTCCACAGACGAGAGGTTCGGTTCCTCTCATGAGAACGGCCGCCCCTTGTGTCAGGACGGCAGGGTCTGGCAGAAGGCGGGGTAGCTAACAAAGAGAGACTCAGAGGAAATCTCTGGAAATTCACAGGAGAGGAGAAGTCACCCGGGCTTTCTGGCAGAAGGGGACAGATAGGGTGGAGAGGGGGCCCTTTTCTAGAATGGGGGACGCCACAGCGTGAGTCTTGACGTGGTTGCCTGGCTTTGTCTAGGGCAGAGGTGTTAAAGTCATTGTCATCGGGGGCCACATCGGCCTCCCGGTTGTCTTCAAAGGGCCGGATGTAACTTTAGGACTGTGTCATTGTAACTACTTCTTAACTTGGGGCAAGGAGCTCGGTGCTGCCGCCAGGTAGAAACAAGGCGCCGGGCTGGACAAAACAAGGTGGAGGGCCGGGTTCGGCCCATGGGCCTTGTGTGTGCCACCTGTGCTCTAGGGCACAAATCTTGGCTTCATGCGAATCCAGCAACAGCAGTGACCTTTCCTTCTCCATGAGACGACAGACTGGCACCCACTGAGTGTGTCTGGGACCAGGCACACCCCTGGGCCACGGTGTGTGGAGCCACTCTGTACTCTAGACCCCATCGAGAGACCTGCGTCAGAGGCCGGGGCAGCGGCAGCCCTTGGAGGCGGTGTCACTGACTTCTACAGCCACTGAGGACGCGTGTACTTGCAAAACCAAATGAACTTCTTTCCCCTCCCCAGTTCAGCTTAACTGCCTCTGTCCAACACCATTTAGATCTTACCATAGAAGACATACAGCAAAAAATCAGACATACAAGCCTGAATTAATAAACAGTTCTCTGGCGTCAGATTAAAGCTAGAAATCAAGGTGCCTGCACCCCATGTTACAGGGCTATATCATATTATACGGCAACATGTAGCCTTTATAGTAGCACGATGTGATGATTTATTTTAATTAGGATTGTGTGTGTATTTATTATCAGCCCTGATTGACGACATAAAGAAACTCAACTTCGAAGTGCCGTGGAGTCCCGAAGTGTTCAATCTGGTCTCGGACAAACACCTACATGACGAAAGACACTCCTAACAATAGACCGACAGGGTCTCAGTGCTTTAAAAACATCACTGAATCTAGACGTGGGCTTGGTGGCATAGGCCTTAAGAAAGGTGTTTACCCACACACGACTTCAAAGAGCTCTCTCCCTGATCTTTTGACTTGAAGAATATCTCCAAGTATTTAAAACATTTGTACGTATGGTTAACGATAGACATGGCTCATAGCTGAGTCTTGACACACCCTGTTTAAAGGCGATAACTGCTCAAGGTCATTGGTTTAAAAGTAAATTGTTTTCTTTGGCGCCTTGTTAATCGTTTCAGTTGTCTCAACACTGCTAGGAAAAGTCTTCTCGAATAAATACACACAGCAGCACTATCATTATAGTCTGAGTCTTGATTATGGAGGATAAATAGCTCAACACCCACTAAACAGAAAAATCCACAACTTCAAGTGCTGTATCATTTGGGTGTGTTTCTGCAGCCTTCAGATCAGACATTTACATCCCCGTCTTGGACTCGTTACTGTCATATTTTTTTTTCCTCTAGCAGTTGTCTTAAAATAATTCATGTTTTTATTTTCCAGAGCAATCCAAACCTGAAAACTGGCCCCTTAGGGAGCAGGACACTTCCTCCCTCCCTGCCCCCCAGTTCCTTCCGGGTTCGCCATGCTTTGAGTACAGAACCAAAATGCACACGTTGACCTCATTCCCAACTCCTAATCAGTCATCTGATCGCTCCGAGGGACTTCTGACAGGTCCACTAAAATGTTGATAATGAACTGTTTTTACACTACGAAAAAAAGCAGGGGGGGGGGATGCTTTCTCTCACACGGAGCTTCATCTTTGTTTCACTGGATTACCATTTTCAGCCCAGATTTCACTCACATAACAAGAAGTGACTCCCTTTCTAGTTCCTTCGGTAAACCATTACTTCTTTAATTATTATCAACCTTGTTCCAGTGTGATAAATTGCTAATTACTTAATACCCTAATCAGCGTTCATTCTTTGCACAGATAAACTGTGACAGTGCCATTAATTTAAATAGTAATTTCACTTAATGGCCAGAATGGCACACCAGATTTTTATGCAGCATTTTCTGAAGCCTGCATCCATCACCACGGTGTTCTGACATAAAGATGTCTGACGTGCACTAACTCACTTAGGGCGAGCAGATGTTCCCGAGCGGAGTTTGGGAGTCATTCCCATGGTGCATCACTTCAGCATGAATGAGCTCAGATTCAGAGTCAGACCATCTTCAGAGACCGCGTGGCAGTAGCTTTTGACCCCTGCCTAATTCATCACACGTCGCACTCCACTTCTGAACTTTGACACGCAGGATGCACGGTTTTAAGCATGCTCAAAGAAAAACAAAATGGGTCATGGGTTATGGATGGATTGATCTTTTTTTTTTTCTTGTCTAGAGGCTCTTCATGAAATTTATACAAAGGTGGAGTGTCTCTTTGAACAAGATGCAGATGTTATTTAAGTGGCAGGGTATGCATGGAAATATTAGCTGTTTATTCCTGAGATCAAAATGCATATATATCGAAGGAGTATCTTTCCAAACAGCATAAATAGCTGATGGAGAGCTTCCATTGTGTTGGATACAACTGAGAAACTTGTGGAGGAAAGAATTTTTGGCTCACAGTATCACGACCACTTCCGGTATGTTAACAATGCTTATTTAATGTGCAGGGCTGCCACCTCAAACACGCGCGGACACACGGGCCTGGCAAATTTCTTAATTCTTAGATCTGCAAGACAGGCACTCCGCCTTCTGAAAGAAGGACCAACAATTAGGAATCACGCTTTGGAGAGTCAATCAGCCCAGTACTAAAAAACAGAGTCTAGATGAAATCAGCCTAGCACTAAAAAACAGAGTCTACGACAAGGCAAATCATCATGGAGTTCTGGGGCTCACCGTGGGAACCACATTTGAACCAAGGGACTAAATGAGGCCTAGAAGAATGAAAAAATTAAAAAAAGTTTTGCAACCAGTCAGTCCTTCTTAGGACAAACGTGTAAAACTGACGGCAGAGCCGGAGAGAAAAGCACAGCCTTTGCATCTTCGCCAGTAGATGGCTCTGCACACCCCCCCACGAAACTGAGAGAAAAGGGCAGAGTACATGTGCTCCCCCCACATCGTGGGAATGAGCCATCCAGCATTTCCACATTATGCTTTCAAAAAATCCAGTACGTCAAGGAAACCTTCCCGGGAAATACTCTTCCAATGCACTCTTAGAGGACGGAGCTGCGCCCTGAGCTTCCCTTCCTGCCGAGTTCCCAACCCCGTCTGGGGCCACTGCGAGTGGAATTGTTCCCTCGACTCCAGTCTGAGTCCGGGGCACGAGCGCTCAGCGTCCTTTGCCAAGCCAGGGGCAGCCCAGAGTGTCCCGTCAAAGGCTGCATGGGCTGCACTTGTCACAGAAATAAGGCAGCGTGTGCCAAAGGTCTCCCGTGATGGGTTTCTCGTGGCGGGCAGGACACCCTGTCCTCTTTGAGTAACAGAGTCTTTAACTCTCATCCTTTAACACTGAAGGATATAATCAAGTCCAACCCAAGACGAATGGCAGGAATGATAAAACCACATAAGCAAACAGGGAGAATAAAAAGAGTCATAAAGAGGCTTAAAATATGGCCAACGAAAATGGTGGAGAATACATATCCGCCCAAATGGCTGCAATGACGGGCGTGACTTTCATCCCGAGGCACCTGTGCAACGCGCCTCCACGCCACGGCCGCCCGGAGAGAGCACTAAAAACATCAGCGCTGCCCGGGCACTTCTGTCCCGACAGCATCTGTTAATTCACTCCATTTATAAAATACATATTGACAAAGACAACTGAACTGGGACCGGGGAGATTTGATTTGGTGTGAGAAAGTCAATTCAATGTGATTTCGTTAAAGGGCTCCTGCAGGCAAATAAAAGAGTTTAAGTAATAAAGTACATAAAGAGACGTTTTACGAGCCAGCCCGGTCCCGTGGCAGGAGCGCAGTGCCAGGCAGAGAGAGGCCAGGCTTAGGGGAAACACCGTGAAATCCAGAGCCTTGTGCAGCGCGCAGGGCAAAGCCGGGCTGAGGGGTAACAAAGGGCCACGTGGATACTCGGGGAGGGCATCCAGGTCACAGCTGTCAGGGGCCACATGAGGGGGCAGAGAGAGCAAAAATGATGTGACATGTGTCTATTTCTGCAGGAAGGTGAAGAGAATAGAAAGACTGATTTTTCTCCCTCTTTAAAAATATCATCCCTCCAGTCTACCGTGATTACCGGAGCTGGCCGCGTGGGAGAACGTGCCAGGAGAAATCAGGTGCCAGTCCTGATTCACGGGAGTTGAGGGATGTCACGGTTTGCTTAGGGGATGTTTGCCTAGCCCAGCGTGTCACGTGGCAGTGAGCAGAGGAGTGGTTCTGAAACGGGGGCCCACGGGTGGACCCACAGCGTGCGTGAAAGTGCAGGTAAAATGTTGTGTGTGTTTTGCGTAGTATCATTTGAAGTGAGGGAAAGATTCTGAAGACAGTGCCCAGCCCCCAAAGACTAAGAACCATTGTCCTGGTGGACGGCAATCGGTACTCCCTTTCTTAGCACACGTCTGTTTGATTTTTGGCAACGGTGTTCTGCCTTGTCATCCCTTCAGGTTCATCCTGCCGCCCGAATCTAATGTTCCTCCTCCAGTCCCCGCTCCCGCCATCGCCTCGACTCTCCCCTGAGGACCAGGGAAGTTCGAGCCCCTTCTCCTGCTCGGGTGACGTCCATTTCCTTGCACACGGCGCACACTTCCAATAAACCCAGCTGCTTGCTCCCGCTGGCGCACGCTTGGAGACTGCTGATTCCACGCTTTAGCTCAAGCTACGCCCTTTGGCTGAATACCCTTCTTCCACCCACCCATCTCAAAAATCCTCCTCATTGTTCGAGGTTCCCATCCAAGGGCTTATTTATTATTTTTTAATCACCTGGACTGGAGGGATCCCTCAGTCTTAAGCATATGATTGAATTTGTCCCCCTTATGGCCTGTGTTTAACCTGAGGAGTCCTATCTCCTGGATTACACTGTAAGTCCTTCAGGAAAAGAGTGGTGTTTTTGCCATTTTTACACTCACAAAGCACTGAGGATGGTTTGTGTGCAGTCATTAGACAATACATATTTACTGAACAAAGGAATATGGCAATTGACTTTTTTTTTAAAAAAAAGCAACAGATGAACAAAGACACTGAAGTGAGACATTTTGCTGCTGCTTGAAAACTCGGATCTGTTATGGTACGTCCCCATGTCCCTGCCACGACAGTGATTGCTTCTTCTTTAACAGGCCTGATGTTAGCTCACTCACCCGAAGGGGAAGGAGGTGCCGGGCTGGGTAATCCCAGCATGGGATAACTAACTGGCTGCCATGACTTTCTAGTAGATGTAATCATTATGCCTTAAAACAAAAAAAGCGGTTCTCAGAATTCGTTCTCAGGGCCTGTCACACCTTTATGAATAACTGAGCATCCCAACAGCTTTCATTTATATGGGTTATACTGGGTAAGAGCCTAACAGGGAAGAGTTTGAGAAATGTTTTCATTTGTGCCTTTAAATGAATACTAAATATGTAACATGTTAGCATGTTTATGAAAAACGTTTTCCAGGCTGAGAAAAATGAGTGAGAAGAATGACACTGTTGGCTTTTGGCTTTTCATTTGCTGCAGGTCCCTTGCATGTCTGGTTTAGTGGAAGAACCAAATTCTCCTACCTGTTTCCTTTCCCACCTGCTGCATGATCGTGGCATGTCTGCTGGAAAACCGCCACAGGACGCTCATGTGAGAACAGGCGTGAAAGAGGCATGCAACAGCTTAGTATTATTATGGCATAGTTTTGGTCTCATGGGTCTCCTGGATAGGAGTTGGATAACATTAGTACCTGTAAGTTCTTACAAAGATTAACTGAGGTAATAATGCATAACACATTGGGCATAGTAACTGCTGGATAGTAAGTACACAATTAATGATAATCGTTGCCATTAATATTAGTGTTAGTTTAACAACTATAGGAGAATTAGGGACCCGAAAAATTGACACGCTGTCACTGACAGTAATTTTGTGTACTGTTTGCATTTGCTAGGCAATCTTTTCTGGATACAGAACCAAGGCATCTGTGCATTTGTTTTTCTGGTGGTTGGGGCAATTTTCAAGAAGAGTTTTGATCTGTTTTTATCAAATGCATCCCCTGCACATAGAACATGGGAGATTACATTTCTGTTTGCTATACAATATGTACCTGATTGTCGCATTCGACACAATTACAGTGAGTTTGAATTATTATTATTATTATTATTATTATTAAATACCTAGGACACATCTCTCAGCCTCTCTGCTTCTCATTGTCTCCACCCCCTGAAAGGCAGACGAGGCCCCTTACCTGGAAGGCGGCTGTACACCAGCCCCTCCTCCGCTCCCCCGCAGCACTCGAGCTCCTTGGGGATGACCTGTCCCCCACAGCACCGCTGGCCGCGGCCGTCGTGAAGCCTCCCCGCACAGCAGATCTGCCTTCCCGCCGTGGAGTAGGGCGCTCCGCCACAGCAGGCATCCCCGAGGCCCGCGGCCGCCCGGCGGTGCCACTCGTCTGGACAGCACACTTCCCCTGCCAAAGAGGACGGCGGCCGTCACTGCGTGAGCCGGAAGACCACGCTTCGGCTCACTGCTGAACTTGATCGCCGCCAGCCTGCAGGTGCCAGCTGGCTAAGAGAATCCCTAGGATGAATGTTGAAATGTTGGAGGGGGCAACACCTCAATGCAGCTCCCCAGTTTCTGCACGCAAGACAGGGAAACGGGTGTGTCCACTCACATACACGCACGCCAACTCTGAGGAGAGGCTCAGAGTTGTCTATTTCCTCCCTGACCCCCACCCAGCACGTGAGCACGTTGCGCCTGGTGACGTGGGTGAAGAGACATCACAGAAAGAGCCTGTCTACAAATACTTGCCCTGTGCAATGGTGGTTTTGGGGGGTGGGGGGTAGGGATGTGGATTGAGTCAGAAATCAACTCTTGATAAGTTTGGAATGCCTATGATTGCCGTTTCTCGAACCAAACAAAATACTTGCAGTGGGAAGCTTGATGAAATGGGAGGTAGTAAGAGTACTGGGTACAAGTCAGCACACCGGGATTCTGGGGTGGACACCGAATTCCACGACTGTAGTTACACCCCCGGTTCCCTTTCCCATGATACTCTGGGGCACTTGAGATAAAAATACTCTTTTTCCCGGTGCTCTGACATCAAAGAGTTCAAATAATCTAAATATCAAGAGACTTTTTTTGTGGGGGAGAGGTATAAAGAGGCTCCTAAAACACAGAAAAACTCTCTAGAGAACATTTAAAATTACTTGCCCTCAAGGATACCTTAGAAAAGACTAAGGTCACCCCAGTGGGTCTGAAATTCCACGTCACCTTTTCTCTCTATCTCAGGACGCAGCTCTGGGCTGCCCTCCCTCCTGGCGCCACCCAAGCCTTGACCGACTTCCTCCTCCCCTTTGCCTCATTCCTTCTCTCCTCCCTGTACCTCTAACAGGCCCTCTTCTCTCCCCCCCGCCACTGGCCCTTCAGACAACATTCTTTCTCCTTTGTCATCTCCTAAGCGACACATGAGTGTGAGGACCTACTGGGTCCAGGCAAGACTTGGACTGGGTCCAGGCAAGACTTGCGTCGTCTAGGTCGTGACTTGCCAGACCTTCCCGAGTTAGGGCTGTTCCCTCTGATGGCCGTGCGGGGTTCCTGCGTGTGAATGTCCCACAGCCTGTGCCTTTACCCACTGGGGCCCTTTGAGCCGGGCCTAGGGTCTGGCAATCGTGACAGAAGGAAGGAAAGACTTCGTTAAAAGAGACGTGGATTCCATCAATGAGAAGGAAAACTGTTTTTTTCCCCTCAAAAAGGGCTCGGAGACACAGATGCGGGATCAGCCACCTCCTCATTAACCTCTCAAAAATGAATCTATTTCACCACGGGCTGGAAAGTGTTTTCTCTCTAAAAGCCACCATTTGGTCTTAACTGTTAATTGTTATTCTTATCAAAGAATGACCCACATTAACATTTAGCTTCAGGTCATTAGCATATTTATAAAAAAAGGGGGAGTGTAATGAGCATTCTTTTCTCCACTGCTTTTTGTTATGCAGTGCTATGAAAGGAAGTTGTGAGAAAAAATAAATAGTATTAACCAATATTTCAGACGCATCTATAAATATCAAAATGCCTGTGCCCATGTCAGTCTTGAACTGGCAGACTAACTGATTGAATTTTAATTACATTTTGATACGGGATGGTTTGGGGGTCAGTGTGCTTGCTTTCTTGATGTAAACAGCGTTAAACTAGTTAACAAAGACCAACAACTGAGCATAGAGGTCAGCATATAATCTCTTCATTTAGGCACATTGAGATTAATGATTGGAGCAAAATTGCTCTTTGATTATCCTGAGAGATTGCTTTTATTTTTTAATTTTTTTGACACCACGGTAGGCTTTCTATTACTATGAAAAAGGAACTCTTTAAAAGGAATCTGAATGTGGCCCATGGTCAACATTTGACAGATATTAAAACATCTATCAAATAGAAATTCTATCACTCTGAGGTCTGAGTGAGCATGGGTCAACATACATATAGATCATGGAGGTTTTAAAATCTCTTGTCTCACAAATTACATATTAACAAGTTTTATATAATACTAATAAGAAATCATTAGGCTTCCATGACTTAGTTCATTCTTAGGGAAAAAAGGTTAAGTTTTATTTGGTAACAGAACAAAAGTGGATTGCTGTCTTGGTTTGAAATCGGCCACTCTGTTAGGGGTGAGAAGGAGACAGGCAGGCCTAGCTGTTAATAGCCGTGAGAGCTACAACCAAGTACGTTTCATCAGTTTTAAAGAACAGAGGATATTTTTCAGAGTTTGAACAGTGAGCTGCAAATAATTTATCAAAAATTCAAATGCAACTTAGAAATGAAAACACTATCATTTAGCTTTATGCTAAACTTTGATAAAAGCCTAATACGGTCTTGTAGTTTGAAGAATGGGACAACAGAAATTTTCCATAGCATCTACATAATTCCAATTTTCAAGGTAATTTTTTTTTTTTTGCAGGGGACGGAAGATGTGAAGTGTAGTTGAGAACCGCTCCCGTGTAATGCGTTTGAAAGAGGAAAGCATTTGGCTGTGTTTGAGTGGTAGCTTTTGTAGGATCCAGAAGTTACCTCTCCTCTACAAAATCCTCTTTTCATCACCGTGTTGTCTTCTTTGGAACATCTAGTTATATAATTATAGAAGTACTTTGTGTGAGAATCAGAATAACAATACCACTGCAAAGACAGACTTTTTGATGAACTTTAAGGGAAAATTATAAAGAATGGAGGGTTGCTGCCTTAAATGAGCTTGCATCATATTTCATGACTTCACCCTGTCTTTGTGCTCCAGCGTTTTGCAAAGAATGCTGGGGGAGGTAATTGTGGAGGGCCCTTACAAATTCACAGAGTGTGTGGTTGAAATGTTGAGCTGCGTGAATAAAATAAGTCACAAAGTAAAAAAAGTTGCCCAGTTGTACTTCTTTAGGTAGTAGACGCCAGGAGCCCCTTGGACTGCCTCTGTATTCTGTGCTATGCTTGTATCTCAACAAAGCTGGAAAGCGAAATGCTACTTAGAGCCAGTCACTGGCAGTGGGTGAGTGATTCAGTTTTGGTCGGGAGGTGCTTGACACAGTTCACTGCCACGAATCCTGCATTTGTTTTTCCGGTTCCCACGATGCCCAAGTACACCTGGAAGGGACCCTCACCTGGGAGAATTCTAATGTAATACCCAGAGCAGCAGCGATGGTCCGCACGTGCCTCTTGTATTCGGCCTCCGCAACAAACGCCAGTCGAATTCAAGACGAAAGGGACATACTTCTCACCACAACACCGGTGTCCCGGCCGGGCGTCATGGAGAACTCCGGCACAACAAACCTGAACGTGGGGAACCAGAGTTCGAGAAAAATCCGTGACTTAAGAGTACTAAACCACCGTATCTTCTATGCCGTAACTGCTTTCTGATAGGTCTTGATATGAGACCAGGGTTAGCATATGCCTGATAAAATTTCAAATATTAAAAAATATGTGTTCTCAGCATCTTGCAGGTTCTATAAATGCTAGTTGATACAACGTAGCTTTTTAGTCCTCCACCGTGTTTTATGCTCTATTATAATAATCTGTAAAAATGAACTACCTTTTGGAAGTTAGTGCTTCCAATGTACAGATGATTTAGAATTATCAAGGAACAATTTCTTTATATGCATGTTTTTATTTTAATGGTTGTTTATTTTAATTCCACATCTATGGAGATCTGACCCTCACTGATTTTTTTCTTTTTTAAAAAATAAATCGCATTTTTCTCATACTTTATATGATCACACGCATGTACCCAATCTTCACACAAGGCAATCTTAAGAGAGTCCAACACTTACATACACACCCATGTGTATATGGGTATATGTACCTATGTGTGATATATGTCACATTAAAACAAGAACATGTTTATGGAAATCAATTCTGACAAGCCCTTCTAACCAGCTGCGTTTTCTCCAGGAGCTGTGGAAGAAACCTCGTGCTTAAACAGCCAAATGAAGTTTTGCACACTCACTTGAGAGTGCAGACACTGACACTGGGTGTGCATAACAAATGGACACCGAGGAGCTGCTGAAATGCAGCCTCAGAACCTGTACCCGGCATGTCACATGACCTGGGTAGAGACTTCCTGCAACAGGCAAAATCAACCACTGGTTACGAGGTGTCTCTCTTTCTCCTTTTCACTCTGCGACTTGCAGCCCGCACAGACATCTGAACTGAGCTCGACCTACAAGCAGTAGAAGCTGGGATCACTAAGTCTTCAAACTGGCCACTAGCTCAGCACTTCACTCCTTTTCCCAAAGGTACCAAATGGCAAAGAAATGGGACTCTGAAATCCAAAGGCTGCCCCTGCGGTGCCTCAGGTGGCTCTGCTCATCCAACCACAATGTATTTCCTTTGCTGTATTAGCAACAAGGATCCACAGTTTGTCCAATTCCAAGGATAAGGTAAACTGGGTGACTCTTTCTTCAGTGCCATACTCAGCGTGAAAAGGAAACTTTGGAATGATGCCCTGTTTTTAAGAGTTAAGTGAAAAAGAAAATAGTCTCGTGTCTGGGTTTATTTGGGACTTAGGAACACTGGTCATTTTTGCTTTCAGGGGCAAAACAACACATCCGTCCCTCCTGTTTTCGGGTGGTCTGATCTGACAGCGTCTGTTCAAGTCCTGTTCACCTGCAGTGTGTGTCTGCCCGCCCTTCGGTGAGTTTCTCTAGGACTTATCGTCCTCTTCTAACAATTTCACTCAAATGTTTAGTTAGTGATAGGCTATTAGGACTGGGTCACTTCCGTGCACCCACTGCCCAAGACCTTCTCAGGCTTCTTTCCTTCCTTCCCTCCCTCCCTCCCTCCCTCCCTTCCTTCCTTCCAACCCACTCTGGTTGTGATCATTGATGGGCCCCAAAGTGCATGTTTTCAAGTAATTATTCCTCCTGGGAGGTATCCCCACAAACAGAACGCTGCTAATCTCCTAATTCAGTCTTCAAGGTACTTGTCTCAGAAAACATCCCTGGAAATGTCAACAACGTGAGTTGGGAAGGGTGTAGCTAATATTCAAAGAGGAGCCGGTTCCTTCCTCTGTGATTTCCAGCCGTGGTGCTGTAATCTAGTGATGCGCAAAGTGTGGTCCCTGCACCAGAGCCCGAGGCGACATGTGGGAAGCTGTGAGAAATGCCAGCTCTCACGGCTCCGCCCCAGACTCACCGAGTGGGCGTCTCTGGGGGTCCGATGGTCAGTGGGGTTGGAGAACCGCAGCGTGATCACCTGGGGAAGCCTGTGGGCCGAAGACCCTCCTGATGTTTGTAGAGGGTCCACCAGAAGGTTCTCAGACCCACGATATCTCTCTTTTCTACCTTTCTTCAGCTTCTCACTCAGGAAACACAGAATTCATATTGAACCCCAGACAGAAATGTACAATGTTTTTCTTTTGACATTTTAATTGACTTCCTCTACTCTCTTTCACTGACAATACCTCTGCTCTCCTTCACGGTGGGTGTCCTTCATCTTTAAAGGAAAAATAAAAGTTTGTTTAATGTATCAAAGTTTTCTCTCCTTCTCTTAGACAGCAATTTTAATGAGCAAAATTATTCCAGCATTTTCCTCTAAGAAATCCAAAATTTAATTTTATTTTATGAAAGTATGTTCCTCAGACAGTGCACATGCCTGAAATGACACAAAACTTAGCTATAATGATGATTCTGGAGACTGTTCAAAAAAGGGTGGTTCATAACAGCTGTTTGCATGACATTTCTCCAACGGTAACTACCACTTGGCCAGTGCCGGCCTTCCTCGTTTGCGCTGTGATCGCATTGCTGCGAACCTCACTTGCCTAATTACTGTGTCCTTCCGCAGCAAATCGGCTGAATTTAGTGGTAGCCTCGGTCATTCCGTGCGTGATGTTCTCGATAAATAGGAACATTATTTCATTCTGTGCAATCCTACCTTCAAGCTAAGAATTCTCTGCATCGTCTGTCAATAAAAGCCATTTACAAACTCCTCTGTCTGGCTGTGTTATTGATCTGGCTCCTAAACTGCAACTAATAGGAACATTCATCTGCAAATGGCCATAATTTTAAAATATTTCTGACAAATCATGAAAGGTCCTGCTCATAGTTACTCATCAGTGTCATGTAAACAAACATCCACTTGTAGCCGAATGGATTTGTTGTAAAAAAAAAAAATCAAGTCAGTCAATCAAATACAAATTCAGGAGGTCCTTATAATTCCAATAAGCTGCTATTTCCTGTGAAGGTGATGAAAAATGAGAAGACCAACATACTCATGAGGGTGGTGGGATTTTTATAAGCATCCTTTTTTCCATCTTCTGGATAGGCTGGTGGCAATATTGACCATGATGAATCACGGTTTAAGAAGCAAGTGATTTCACTTGGACTGTTTAGTGGGAAAAAATATATTTCACTGACTGGTTTGAAAAGATTTACCTTAGTTTCAGGAGAATAGCACCTGTGTCCACAGACAGTTTCATGGTTTTGACACATCACGGCCTGGCAGGGCTCACCACGGGGATTCTTCTGGGGTGTAGGGCACGGGTACCACGTTTTCCGCAAGACTTCGTATCCGAGAATGACGCCGTTTGGTCTCCCTGGAGCCACCCAATCAATTTGAAGGGATCTGTAACAGAGAATAACGAACATCTCTGAAAAGACATTTCACATTGCTGCTGCCTGCCTCATGTACTTTAACGTTTATTTTCCAGATGGTTCTAAAGGTCTGTATCTATTAGCTTCCCAAACAAAAGGGTGTATCAGAAGAATACATATGCATTACTATATATACTCATATATGATATTACAATGCAATATGTTTTGAGAATCAGTTAAACACACGGTGTGAGTCCAGTGCACTCCCACTTTAAATTTCAGAAATGAGAAGAAAGTACTGTTCGTGGCTAATCAGGAAAACCAACGAAGTTTTGGCTTGATAAGTAAAAATAAGACCCAAGGACTATGACTTGGTAAATAAAGTAGGAGCTAGAGCACGTGGCAGACTGGACCCCTGCTGAGAATGACCTTCTCCTCCCCCTCGCTTCCCGTGGCCCGGAGCGTGATGTGACCCACAGACGCTTGCACAGCGGCAACTAGGAGACTGCTGTGGGATGCCCATCCGGCCTTCCTTTCTGGACACAGATGCTGCCTTTCCCGTTCTCTTTCTTCCTGCTAACCATGATGTCTGGAACTTCAGCAATCACCTGGCTGTCATTTGAGAAAGACCGTAAGAACCACGAAGCAGCCGCCATGGTGTTTTGTACAACTGAACCAAGGCCAGCCACAGTCTACCTCCAGGGCCGGGCACTGAAAAGCCCTCGTTATTGGGTGTTTTGTTACTTGTAGCCAAAATAAATGAGTGAACTGATTTAAAAATCTTTTTATCAATGGATAACTTATCCATTGGTAAAATTTATCACACTATTTATAAATAAACTTCATAACTTTTATCAACTGATAAAATTGATAAACTTCAAAACTTCAAATACATTTTACTTAGATATAGCTTAGTTTTTGACCAAAACAGATTCATTTCTCCAATAATTCCTTAAATATCATGGTCAGATATGTTTGTGATCAGATATACAGGAAATGGAGACTCTCATAACAAATTATGTTTTATATCCTCACAGATTTGAGGATTTCTGATTTTTAAAAATTAAGTCACAATTTTGTTCTAAATCTAAGTATACTTTTTTTTTAAAAATGAGGAGTTGATATACAACGAGGGCATAATATCTGATAAAAACTTTACTACATTTTCAATGATGTATTAATACTTCATTTGCTGTGGCAAAGAAGATTATAATATAGAGCTGTTCACAGAGGAGTTAACCCTGAATAAAATAATTTACTTTGAGGTTAATGTTATAGAACTTTAATTCTGTAATTTCGGTCTGCTTGCCAGAATGATACAACCTAGAAGACACACCTGTACTACCTTCAGTATTTTTCAAAAATAATCTCAAAAAAGCAAAAAGTAATTAAAGTTTACAATTAAGCCCCAGAGAATCAGACATGACATTTTCTTGCAATTTAGCTTAGCAAAAAAAGCCTAAGATTAGCAAAACACTATGTAAATATAAAATAATAACTTTTTGTTCATACTGTTTTTTGAAATGGGTGAAATGCTGAAATTCTGCCTTTAAATAAAAGAAAATAATTATTTCCTTTTCTTGGGGGTACACACATAACACACTAACAAAACTCTGTAGACAGGAAATGTCCCCTCTCAGAGAAGAGTGTCCCAGGTGACTTCGGTAGCCACCGTTGTTATTTGAGGGTCTTCATGCAACTCTCAAAATGAATTTCACATTTTCAGATGCCTCTTTTGTATTTCTGCATAATCGATACAGAAAAGGGTACAATTTGAGTGGCATCCAAGGGTCTAATATCTTCACAAAAGCTAGTGAACTGGCAAAGTCCAGAGAACCTGTGCAGAATACCTGCTGTTGTAACTTCTCTTTCGGGCGCAGCACAGCTGAAGTCAGACCGCCTGTATTTTTAGCAATGATGACAACAGTCCTGCTTTTGAGGATCTGAGTCAGGCACATGAAGATAAACTATCAAAGTGTCACGGGTGTAACTCCTCTACACGTGTCACTAGAACCAAGGAGAGTGACACTGAAGCAGCTTTCAGCTGGCCTGGCCACCAAAATGTCCAGTTGGCTGCTGTGCCTAGAAGGAAGTACAGTAGGGCATTTGGGACAGGTGGACAGGGTTCAGCAGTCTGTATGGCCACAGAAGAAGGTGCTTGCTTCTCGGTTAGAGAGCTCCAGTGGCCGGATGTCTTCCAGAGCAGGTGCAAGGACAGGTGAAGAGGAGGGTGCCACGCTATCAGTCTTCAGCATGGGGAAGGTGAGTGAGTTTCCGTGAGGCAGCAAATGCCTTCCAGGACTGAGCCACCGAGAGGTGCCCTGACCAGGGAGGAAGCCTTTGAGGATGATGGGACCCTAGTGAGAAGAGTCTTTGGGGTGTTCTGCTTCCTTGGCACCACAGGAGATCAGCTATAGGAGGCAACATTCGTATCAGGGAACTTGGCTATGTGGAGACCCCCGTGGGACCGCTCAAGTAAAACCTACAATTGTCCAGGACAGTGTCACCTGCCACACAGATGGCTTTGAGGGCCACCCAGCAATGGCAGGAAAATAACAACACTGGGAGGAGACACATTTGGGTGAAAGGGAACAGGAGAGAAAGAGTGAGGGGGAGGGAAAGGGGGAGGGAAAGGGCGAGTGGTGATCAGGCCTGAGCTTGTGAACTGGCAGAATCTTTGTACTACCCCTGAGCTCAGTGTTTTCATAAACTTTAATACTTGATCATGAGTCTTAATTACCAATGGAAGCCTCATAACTAAAAAGAATTTGAAATCCTTAAGATGTTCCTGAGACGTTTTCAAGCGTTGAGGAAAGGACTTCCACAAGATTATGTTTAAGAAGCAGCAAATCATAGACAAAAAGTAAGGCATTTCCCTCCTGGTATGTCAGTGAATGAAGACAGCTACATAAACTTACACAAAAGCACGGACTAGAGTGGCGGAAACAGAGAAGAATATATGAGAAGTATTCTCCAGAGGAAAATGCACTAAAACTGGTATTTAGTGAAATTGGGGGATTAGAGAAATCAAAGATGCATGCCTGTGCCCACGATGATGTGCAAGACGGTGGTGATGTGCAGGAACGGACCTTGGAAAAGACGAGCTGGATGAGGATCAGCTTCTGAGGCTGGAGGTTTTATGGAAGTGCAGGGTTGCTATCAGGACAGAAAGTCCACAGGCAATTGGGTATGTGCGACTGGAACTCAGGAGAGAGCAGTGCTGTCAGTACTGAGATACCAGTATGGGAACCTGTAAGAATATTTGAACTCTGAGCTGGAGGCAGAGTCATTCTGTCGGGAACACCCACAGCTGAAGAATGGATTTGCAACGGAACTGATGGAAGAAACCAATGTGTGTTCAGAGAGCCAGGAGTGAAGTGACTGTTAACGATCAAAGTTAATTAGAAGGAAGAACTGGATTTTAGGAAAGGCACACAAAGGCGACCAGAGACACTGAGCTTCTTCTGTGGGAGCCACAACGGCAGAGAAATTAGAGGGCCTTAGGGAGAGAGAGGGAGGTAGAGAAATGCAATTAGGGGTGTTCTTAAGAATAAGCTGACCATTCTGCTAGGTGTCCTCCTAATCCAGCAGTGAGTTGCATATTCAGAACCCTGGCCATCAGAACTCTTTGGCCATCAAAACGATAATATTTCCCGAAAGTGATTCTGATTATGACTGTTGATTCGATGAGCATCCTCCATATTTTCTCTTTCAAGAGTCCTTCCCACACCCTTTTGAAACTCAAACAGGAAATTCAAGTCCAAATTCGAAGCTGCCTCCCACTGTCCATATTGGTGAGGGAGGATATTTAAAATACGGGTGAGGCGGAGGTGATCCGACATGGTATGTCTACAGACCCAAATTTTCCTTATTAAGAAAATAAAACTAAATATGGCGGAAGTTTTGAAATTGTCAAATTATTACTTCTGCCTTCAAGTTGCCAGCCACTGAGAATATCAGGGAGGGAGAATTAAGGAGAGAGAAGATTCCTTGATATCCAACATCATGAAAATAGAGAGGTGTCAAAGTTTCCTTTCAAATTTGGTGAGGCAGAAAAGGAAAGATTCTTCTTCCACAAGCCATGACCTCTCATGCCACCTTCGACCCCAAGCTAAGGACTATGAAAACATGGGGGTGGGCTTATAAATGATAACAGGATTTTAACCTTCCTTTGGGGACATGCAGGCTGAGCTGTTATCATGACGACTTCTGTAAAGTTCATGTGTTCATCTGTCTTTGATACCAGTTAGGTGCTTGAGGGAAATTTTTAAACAATTATTTATGAATGCTACAAAGACATTATACCCCAGCCTTCTCACCAATAATACAGCCTCAGACTGCTGTGGGCCTGGGAGAAAACTGCCATGTTTCCACTTCAAGGCAGGGACAGGCTTGAGCCGCTCTCTCTCTGCTTTCCCTTGAGCCTTGTGCCTGCAAAGCACACATTTTGGAACACTAGCAGTAATGGCATACAACCTCTTCCTGTTTACATTTACTCTTACCTTACACGTTTATGGTGGATACATAAATAGACTTCGGGGCATCCCACTGCCCAGTGAGGCTGACAGCGGCTGTGTTGGTCGGATTTCAATCAAAACCAGAGCCGGTCAGCTACCTTCATCCGAGGCAGTCTCTACATGCTCACGGACCAGAATTAATGAATTAGCTATTGATTAAATCCCAGCCTAACAAATCTACCAAGGCAAACAGATGAACTACCCAGGGCACATGTAGGCCATGGCCAGACATGTCCGGGCCATCGATCAGTAGTTAGTATTCTTTTGGGACACAGACGCAGCTGATGACAATATGATAAGTACAGAACATGTGATGTATGCACAGTTGTTTCTAGAGGAGCAGGCCACGAGATCAGAAGAGTGCATCTGGTCTGCATTTGCATGCTAAGGCACCTTTGGTTTACATATAGTGGAAACACGTGCCTAAGTGCTGGTACTAAAGTTGTCAAAAGCCAGGTGTGGGAGGCCAAAGACAAAGATCACACACCCCATGCATGCAGCCAAACACATGATATGCTACCGTATAAGCTCTTAAAATATACAAAAAGTTAAGCTTCACTGGTGACCACTTTTAACCAAAAATATGCATAGAATCGAAAAAATACATGTCTCCTTAGAAACCAAAATTAATTTACATGCGATTCAGTTAAGGTCAGCCTACTACCATTTCTCTGAGAGGATTTCACCTTGGATTTTATAGATTGCTAATACAAAAAGGATTTTTTAACAAGCAAAGTAGAAACATAGCGACCAAGTCCGCGTGGCCAGAAGAAGTATAGTGAAATCACACAGAGGACAACACGTGCACGTGAGGCTAACTGCGTGGGTGTGGGTGTGACGCCGAGGAACGGCTTGGCAGCCCCAGTGGGTGAGTGGAGTCCTGCTCCGGAAAACCGGGCTCTGTCACAATGGGTCACTTTAAGAAAGGAAAGGTTTTACTTGCCAGTATGTTGGGTGTGAATGATTTCTGTCAAGTTTTTGCTAGATTGCTGACCAAAAAAGGAATGAATGAATGAATGAATGAATGAGGGAGGGAGGCAAGGAAGGAAGTTAGTTACTAAAGGCACTGGAATGCTGAGAGATACCTGGAGGGACTTTGCGTGCTGGGCAGGGTAGAGTAAGCCCATCAGAATTTCTCTCCTGCCGATGACCCCTAGAAAGTCTGCACAAATCTCAGCAAGCCAGCACCTGAAGACTCAGAGAAGCTGACAGTAGAGGCGGATCAAGAGCAGGGTCAGAAGTTGAACAAACTCTACAGGGTGTTTCCCTTGGTGCCCGTTTCTCTCCCGTCTGCACCCCAGCGTGGAACTGAGTGCCAGGCTGGCCCAATCTAGGACGGAAACCCGGTCTTCCTGGCAGAACACGAGAGACTTTGCAAGCCAGAGGGTGGGGGGGGGACATTTGTTTTGTTTCTGCTTTTGTTTTTTTCCCTTCTGGGCCCTGCTCTGAGGATGATTCCAGCCCAGCAGCTGCCCAGTGGCAGCCCTGGCCCAGTGTGCACCTAAACCCGAAGAAAAACCCACCTTTCTGACCAGGTGAAGGGGCCGCAGGGGTCTAGAGAGTGTGTATGTGGGGGGTCCCTGTTTATTTTTCCTCTATTTTCTCTCATCACATCGCTCCTAAAACAGTCCCATTTAGGTCACCATGAGACAGGCTGGGAGGCTGCCATTTCAAGAGAAACCACATGTTTCTAGTCGAAGATCCAGGAAAGGAAGAGCAGGGGGTCCAGGAAATGTGGGGGCATCTCAGGGGAGAGAAATCTAGGTGATCTTCGAATTCCCGTCTGTGAAGGACCACAGCAACTTCGGTCACAGTCACCGAGAAGTGGAAACTGCCCAGACTGTGCACGAACGGTGCTGTATTCGTACAACAGAATAGTTCTGTGTGGGCGGGAAGTTTGGGGGCGGGAGGAGGAGGGGTTGGCCATAAGCAGAGGAGGGTGAAGAAATGTTTTGACATCATGGAACTGGGTTATCTCTTGGTTGTGGTAGTCTTTTCCGAACTCAATGGTTTTGTCAAAGGTTATAGAACTCAGGGCACAAAAAAGAATATATTTTACTCTGTGTCAATTAGAAATCAATTGTAAAATGCAATAGAATGATTAAAAAAATGAACAAATTCTGGAAACCTGAGATTTTTTTTTCGGAACCTTAATTCATTGTTAAAGCTAGGTGGTGCTCTTCAATCCCTGTCAGTTTTTGAATTTTTCCTTCACACGCATTAAACTGTTTTTATTCTAATCCCAAACTTAACTGGCATTTGACTGAGTATGGAATGATAACATGAAATGTTGACGTTTTAATTCAGAATTTGGAGGCATTGTATTTTAGCAACGGATGCTGCTCCTCAGAGGTCTGATGATACCGTTCAGATTCCAATGCAGGATGCCCGTGATCTGTCTTGTCCTCCTGGAAACATTCTGGGTTTTGAAATTTCCTGATAACACCCCTTTACGTGGCTCTTCTTTCAGTTATTATACTGGTATCTGTAGACCCTAATCTGCACACCCGCGACTTTTGTTCTGGGGCATTTTGTTTTAAAGATTTTATTTATTTTTTTATTTATTTCCAAAGAGGGAAGGGAGGTAGAAAGAGAGAGAGAGAGAAACATCAATGTGCAGTTGCTGGGGGCCGTGGCCTGCAACCCAGGCATGTGCCCTGACTGGGAATCGAACCTGAGATGCTTTGGTTCACAGCCCGAGCTCAATCCACCGCGCTACACCAGCCAGGGCCTGGGGCATTTTCTTAATCACCTCCATGTCCTCCTCTTTTTCCTCTGTTCTCTCTTCTAGCACTCTTATTATCCACATACTAGCCTTCCTGGCATTTTTCTTAACAATTACTTTTTTTCTTGATATCTTTGGTTCTGAGTGCACTTTTAGAGTCTTTCCTTTAAAGCGTCTCCCAAAGTTTTAATTCAGCTTTTCCACATTTAATTCTCACGAGGTTTCCTCCCCAACTCCTGCTTTAATTATGTTTTCTAAGCAAGCTTTGTTTAATAAAGAATTTTTTAAATCTCTTTGAGGTCATTATGACACTTCTCCCACTCTGTATGGCCTATGTCTATCAAATTATTTCTTTTCTTTTATTTGGCTCCCCTTAATCTCTGAGAGGCATGCACCAAAACAGCTGCCAAAACCTTTGTGTATGAGTGAGGCTTGTTGGTGCGTACGCTCTTCCGTGAATGTCTCTTCCACTGGGAATCTCCACCTGCTAATTTCTAAAGGAGGTCCTTTATGTAGGGCCATTAAAGCTTTTCCGGAGAAGAATGGTTTCCTGCGGGGGGCATCCCTGATGAGACCCTTGTTTTGGAGGGCAGAGCTGGGGAGGGCAGAGCTGGGGAGGGCAGCTAAGGTAGCCATATTTCAGTATTGTTCCTCACTTCCTCATGGTTCCCACCTTCTCCTCTCATGCCAGCTCGCCCGGTGCTCAGAGCCCTGAATCCACTGTGCCTGTGCTCAGCTTCTCCAGAGAGTAAACTTCTGAACATTCGGTGGTGGAGTCTACCACATGCAGGAAGAGAAACAGCACCCCGATGTGTGATATCGAGGTAGAAAACCTTGAGTTCTGCGACAGTGAATTATGTGTCAACTCGCCTGGGTCACAAGGTGCCCCGATATTGGGTGAAACTTTATTTCTGGGTGCATCAGCAGTGTCTCTGGCGAATTTAGCATCTGAATGGGTGGACGTGGTCAGGCAGATTGCTCTCCCCTCGGGAGGTGGGCACCAACCAGTCAGCTGAAAAGTGGAGGTGGGGGACTCCCTTCCATGTGCTGGACCCCTGAGCTAAGAGAACAGTGTCTTCCCCTCCCAGACCTGGACTAGGATTTCCACCATCAAACCCCTGCTCTTGAACTGGGTCTAAGCTGTCCCGAGTCTTAACTTTCCGTTTCATTTCTCTGAAGAACTCTTGGCTAGTTACAGTTTCCAACCATTTTTTTTTTTTTCCAGAATCTCAGCTAATCCCATGATTTCGGCTTGGAACCTTATCCCATCTCCCCCTTCTTCACAATCCCTAAAGCTCGCGAGAGCTCAGGCGCCGCGGCTCTCTGCAGGGCAAATGAGTTTGTTTTACGTGGTTCCCCGCCCTCTGCCAACCACCACTCTGGCTGCAGACCTCCCCACTGAACAAAGCCGTCTGCCTCTCCCTGCCAAATACGGCTTCCAGAATTGTGTCGAAATCTCTCTTCTGTCATTTTTTTTTTTTGCTCTGCTGTTTAATACCCTTTTTAATGTCCTTGCCATCAGTTTAATATATTTGGGGATAAGCAATCATTAGCCACAACTACAAAACATTTTCCCTCTGCTATCATCTGTAAGAATCTTCTTAAAGGAAAAAAAAATTCTGGAGAAGGAGACTCACGTGGGCATTCATGCAATTTCTAATAAAGCTTAATATTAGTTTTTTAGTTACATATAAATATGTCATCTAAGCTGTGCCAGTCACCTAGGCTTGAGTCATGGGGATGCCGACAGGCAAGGGAGTCGACAATATTCACGCACCCAACTACGCAATTCTTCCTCAAGTTCCTTCAGAACGAACTCTTCCATGATCATTGTGAGTAGAGTTTGTTTTTTTTCTCTTTACACGTTTCTCGTACATTATAAACGCCTGCCACAGTGTTTTTTACACTGTTCCATAAACACCTGTTTAGCGTGAGGCCTCCCACGGGAGACTGGAACTGCCAAGATTTAGAGCCATGCATTACACGTCCTTGTGTTACTCTCGCCCCTGACGTCACTGTAGCCGCAAGTGTGTCTGCTGAAAGGGTGACAGAGGTCTCTGGTGCCCTCTCACTTGCCCGTGTTTTCCCTGCAGAGCACACAGTCCTCAGGCAGGTGGGGAAATCTGCTGAGGGCATCGTCCACGGACAGCACACCCCACACTCGACAGGTGTCCATCATGCATGTGACAGACGTTGTGCCTTAGGAAGAGAAGGTGTGATTTTGCCCTCGACAGCTAAGAATCCCACTACTTGGGTTTTTCTAAATCACTTTAATCACACATCTCCAATTTAGTGCAGGTATTTTTTAACTAATTTTTTAAAAAGACCTGGACATTTCAATGTGTCATAAAAGAGTCCTTCGGAACTGAAGTATCTGATCATCTACTGATTGCTCCAGCCAGCGCATGTATATGTGGGGTGTGTGCATGTGTGTATTGGGGGTGTATGTAGGTGAAGGGTGATTCATTTGGCTGGGCAAAGTATGGGGGGGCAAAGGCAGGTTCACAGTTGTTTGAATGGAAAATGTAATAATTAAAAATAATAATGCAAGCTCTTCACGTACTTACAACTGTAAACCTACATTTGCCCCACCTGTGTGATGTGAAAAACACTCCTATTTCTATCTCTCGTCCCACCTGGGTGTAGAGGAATGGACAGCTGCCATCTCACTTGGCTGAGAAATAATGTTCAGTCTTCTTGTCGTATTATTATAATTGATAATTTTGAATTGAAAAGAGACTTACTCAATGGCCTTATGGTCATTTGTCAACAACAGAAGCATATGGAAAAATGAAGACATTCTACCAAGAACCCAGTCCAACTGGTAATAGTTACCCAAACATCATCTCCCCTGTTTACCTTACAGACATTTGCAGCTCTAGGGCAATCTGATGTATGTAAGTCTAATATTTTCCAAGAGATTAAGTGAGAAGGGAATCACTCTAATTAAAATTGTATTCTGTGTCTCGCAGAAAGATTCACTGAAGGACACATTTAAATTAAAAGAAAATCTTTCATGCTTTAAGCATTTGTTCAGATGACTAAAGAAAGAGAAGCCAGGCTAGGCGAGCAGGAGCGGAGACATCAGAGCTTAAGTGGCCTGGGATGTATCCAGGGAAGATTGACAAAACAATTCCAAAAATTTGATTTGCACACACATTTCTAGCAACTTATTCATTGAGATTGTCATGGTCGGGATAATACCTCTGGTTGTGATTTTCATTGCTTACAATCAGTTCTTTGAATTGACTTGACAAAACGTGTGTACCTTGACGTGATGCTATGAATTGTGGGTATTGGTATATCGCCTGGAGTGTCTTCCATGGTGGTGATTTGGGTTCCATTGCTTTTCACACAAGCGTATTTTGTGCAGACTTCAACCTGTAACAGTTTAGAAAAGCGTAAATCCAACTATTCTCAGAACCCAGACTGCCCATGACCAAATCTCACCAGCCCTCATGCCATATGAATCTTTTAGCAGCATCTTGGGGTGGATGGAATATTGATTTGTCGTTTGATTCCAGGGGGACAAGCTCAGAGTAGAGTGCAGCAACGGGCTCAGGGCCACTGAGGTAGTGACTTCGCTGGTGATGTTTAGACCCCGTTTCCAACCATTCAGGAAGGGACTGACACAGTCATCTATTTGGAGCCCAGGTAAGCACTGGAAGATGCCGAGGTGACAGTTTGTATAATATTATAATAATATTACACTAAGTATACTATTATGCTAAGTGATCACTAAGTATGATAGTGATCGCTGTACACTGCTCTCTGGATCCATACCCAGGTAGTATAATAACGGTAGCTTCTGGAAGTCTTGATACTTCCCAGTAAATGGCCTAAAGGCTCATCTGCAATGAAAAAACCAGGCCCAGACAAGCCGTCCAACATTCGGAGCTACTTTGTATCCATGTATTCCAGCTGCAATGATATTTTTACCTTAATCACATCAGAAAATCATCATCCACCCCTTTAACTCTGCCACCTCATCTGAATAAAAACCGGGGAGGGTGGAATAGCTAAAGATCAGGAATCGGGTTCATCAAGCGTTAGTAACACAAGGAGAACACCTTCAGCGCGGGGCGGGGAGAAATGAAGGTGCAGATTGCTGCTGGGACGTCTTAGAAATGACATCATTCTGCTCTTACTTAAAGGGTAAACCAGAGAGGAACTGCTCCTCTAACAGACTCCCACTTATTTGTGCTGTACAGTATTTTGAGGTAAAATATTTAGTAGATATTTGAACATTATCAAGACCTGCACTCTGAGTATGTCCAATGAAACCCCAAATTACCTAAAGGCAGATGAACTTAAAATACACTTGCCGGTAATAGAAATATAAAGACAATGAGACTTCATACATAATAGGAAATATTTGACTCCGTGAATAATGAGATAACGCAAAATCAACTCAACTGAATGTATTATGTAAATTGTATGTGCCAAATATTATGTTGGGTACTTGCACCAATAATAATCTGATTGAGTCCTCACGATTCCGTTTTCGTATATTTGCAAGTTGGGGGGGTCAGCGAAATCAGGGAACAGGATCAAGCCATAAGATCTGAGATGTCCACTGCGGCTTTCACATACTCTCTTGCCTTGACATCTACATAACAAAGTCTGACTTTAAGTTCTAATTGACTGAGGTTTATGCAAATGAATCTCCAGACACTTTCTTGACTTTGGAGAAACGTATCAATATTTTTATCATCCTTACTAATTCACTATTCACGTTCTCCATCCTTGGGGCATATTTCCGGATGTTACAGGTATATTGTATGGCATGTGAACAAAACACAAACATAAAGATTGACATTAAAATATAAATCAAAAATTAAAATTAGTATTCCCTTTAAATATATATATATAAATGGATGCATTCAAAAAAATCGATATTTTTGTACATCTAGATGTCTGCTTCGAAATCAAGGGCTATTATACAAAGGGTTGTTAGCATAGAGAATTTTAATTGTACAGTATCAACTTGGCAAGATTTATTGCAAATAAGCGATTTGCCAAGAAGAATATTGTCTTCATATCCATCGCCATCGTTTTCCATCTTATCATCATTCTCTTTTCTCCAGGGATTCATGTGTTGGCCCACAGCACAAAGATTTTATCCTGATCCATCCCCCTCCTCTCTCTCACCTTCCCCACCCAATATATCATCTGTAACCAAGATGGAAGCTATCCACTTAGAGGCCTACCCCGGCATGTTTTATTTAACGTACCCATAAGCTTAACCATCACAGGAACCGTCCTGTGATCTAACCTGAATGTCGTAGACAGTGAAGGGAGACAGGTCTCGGAGAATGAAAGACCCAGGCTCATTCATTCCGGTCTTGTAGCGCTGGTTATTTACATACACAGAATAATCAGTGACAACACCATTTGGGTGTGAAGGAGACATCCAGGTGACACGTGCAGCTGTACTGTTGATGATGACAACCTCTGGAGAAAGCATGCCCCGAGGCTCTGGAATTCAGGGAAGAAACGGAATAAACTCCAGCTGTCTCTGAAAAGGCACTTACTGAACTAAATGCAGATTAGGATCTGGGTTTCGAGAAGGGTTCGCTGCTTATCAGCTTTCCTCTGATGAAGTTATCACAGGCTGTAGTCCTCTGAAAATTGGCTTATTATACTCTCAGTTAGAAACCATAGGAATTGCTGGTAAAAAGCTTCCCACCACCAGCGCAGTGCTAATCTTCAATACTATGTGAGCAGTGGGATATGATGATGAGTTATTCACCCATCTGTACCGCTAACACATCTTTATTATTTGTCTCTTCTCTTATCCCCTTACTCTGTACTTCCTGGGAGGGGTGGGGGAAGGGAAAAAAATTGCTCCTTAAGCAAAAAAAAAAAATAAAACTCAGATACACTCAGGCTGGTGGAACGTGAAAAATCATTTGATGTTACTAGCTTGTAACTCAAGCGATATGAAGCAATAATGCAATATTGTCATTATGTAAATGATTTTGAATGTTGATTACCATAGGTAATGATGAAATCTAACATTAGGAAAAAAATCTTGCTTGGCGTTAAATTACACAATTATTCAAGCATGTCAGAAATAACTATGCAAAGACCTATTTTTATCTTAAGAACCCATCTTTACTAGTTGAAAAATTGTCCTTGTGATCCATTCTATTTTATAAACAAAAGGTGTCGACCTTTGGCACCACGAAGGGAAATGGGCTCCACTCAAAGTGCCCTGCTAATGACCTGGAACCCTGGCTCGGGAGGTAATGATATTATAATGTTTATAATGAGACTTTATAAAGCCAAAAGGATTAGAAAGACCATTCCGAACTCATTTCAGATTCACAAGTTGCTTCTCTTGCTTCCTCCCCCTTGCTAACTGGCTTAGAAATGAGTCACAGGCAATTTTTCTCCGTGGCTGAACTTCCACCTACCACTTCTGGTGACTCAGGGAGGGCCCTCGCTGGGCTGGGCTGTCGCTTTGAAAAGCACACTGCTTCTGTGAGCAAATCTCAAAAAAAAAAAAAAAGAGTCTCTAAATGTCACCATTTATTGATGGGAACTCGGCTCCAAGCTCAGCATACACGGAGCGGAGCAGGAACAAACTGGGCTAATATCCCATTATGAGGGCCTCGCACTGCTGTCTCAATGGGACCGCGTATTGATCTGCCACTTGATGACAGCCAGCACTTAAGCGTTTTAGCCCCGATCCCCTTCCTTCCAACACCGGAAATTTTATAATGGAGGGATGGCTGATCTCAACCTCAGCAAGAGTCAATCAATTTCATCCGCGTCCCTGGAGCCGAGCATCCCGTGAAATCGGGACTCACCCCCACCGCGAGTGGTTGCGTGCAGCACATCGCTGGTGATGCTGTGGACTCCATTGAAGGCAGAGATAAAAATCCGATACTCCGTGTTCGGACTTAAGTGGCCAATGACATGAGAAGTTACATCGGGGAGGAGCTGGAGAGAGTCGTTTGAGGTAGCAGAACTCCAAAAAAGTGTGTAATGTTCCACATCACCTTGTAGGTCTTGCAAAGCTGTGAACAATAAACACAGAACACTGTAAATGTGGCCGGTCTAACGGGACCTCAGTGGGGGAAAGACCAAGTAAACTTTGTTTGCTACTCTTAGAATGGGACAAAGGAAAGCTTATGGGACCTACTTGACGGTGTTAAGTTTTTTAACAAAGTTGAATTTTCTCCCCTTACCCCATAATTTGTTACATAGAGTCTTGCCTTTATAGGGACATGAGCTCATAAATTTCCTTTAAATATTTTAACCATGCTAGTTATAAGGATCCAACTAATCTCCAAAACTACGATATGTTATTGAGAGCAAAATAAAAATATGCAATACACGGAACAGCTTCTGTTTATAAGTAGCATTCCTAGAGAGAGACGTCTATGTTAATACACATAAGGATCTTGTATTAGGATCCCTTGACACAGGTTCTAAAACTGGAGAGATTTTGTATCTTGCTAACAAGATCTGGTAAGCATGCTTCTAGGGACCATTCAGTGGGTTTTGCTGCGTATGCGGTCGCTGTAGCAGTGGTATGGCAGGCTCTCCTTAAAGATTCACTCAGGCCCTGGCTGGTGTAGCTCAGTGGATTGAGCGTGGGCTGAGAACCAAAGTGCCGCAGGTTCGATTCCCAGTCAGGGTACATGCCTGGGTTGCAGGCCATGACCCCCAGCAACCGCACTTTGATGTTTGTCTCTCTCTCTCTCTCTATCTCCCTCCCTTCCTTCTCTAAAAATGAATAAATAAAATCTTTTAAAAAAAGGTTCACTCAGGAGAACCCTAGAATATTATCTGAAATTTTTACTGAAGCTCTCATCCATTTCCCCTGGTTCATTGTGCCTCTGTGATGTAGGTAAGCTCTTCCAGAAAGCCAAAATCCCTCACTCCCAGTCTCACGGCTGTAACTTGTCAGTACCTCAACCCCCAGCCTTTCAAAAGCCAGCCTGGTATTTTCTTTTTTCCTCTTCCACCCAGCTTCTCCAGTCTTGCCCTAAGTTCTGCTTCTCATGATCTTCCTACAGTAAAGCTTTAAACAGAAAACACAGATCAGCCATATTTTCTTAGGTAGGAAGTCGTATACTGCTCTACTTACATTAATAGTATTTTTAATGGCCTTAAGCAGTAACTCTTACCTTGGTTTGTGTTAGGGTTGGAAGGCGGGGTGTTGGTTTACAAGCCTCCTGAAATTGTATGTGTCGAAACAGTTTAACAGCACTAATCAAACACTGGGTGGAAAAGGTGGTATTTCTCTTTACGGTTATTGAAGTGTAGTTGCTCTAATGTGTGAGGTCCCACGGCCATATAAAAGCATATGGCTTGGAGAACCGTGTGCCTTTCTTTTTAAGAACCCCCTTTCGGTAAAGGATTTCTAAGCACACTACTGCTTTGACCTTGTCTCTAGCAACAGTTAAAAAGATTTTGTATGCCAGTATAGTTGAGAGTTTATAATAAGAGATCTTTAGCAACGTATTTGGAAAATTCTGGTGATCGAGATTTTTTCTCTCTGATGTCACGAAATGTTAAAACCTTTGGTAATGAGGTTCTTATTGTGCATGGGCAGGAATAAGCCATTCACGTCCATTAATATTTTCCCAAATGATAACATAAGTCAATTACAGCGAGGCCACCGGCATTATGAGAGTAAAAGTTCTCTGTCCTTAGAACTATTTTCTGCCAGCTTACAGCAGTAGCGCTCCATTTGTGGCAGCTGAGATAGAATGGAAAGTCTACTGGATTGGAAGCTCACATTGTATTTTCACTTAAGTGAGCAGTCTGGTTAGAAGTTCAAGCCCTAAAGATATAATATTAATGAATTGCTTTCAAATTCTATTCGCAAATGTAAATGGATTTTACCTAGGTTATTAAATGTGTCTGATATCTCCTTTATCAAGTTGTAATTAATGTACTTATATATGCACAGGGTATAAGGCAAAAGCAGGTTTACAGTTGTGAGCACATAAAATAGTTTATTCTTACATTATAATTTATTAATTATATTATCTTCCATTAGAACAACTGTAAAACTACTTTTGCCACACTGTGTATGTTGAAAATATTGCACCCTGTTAGCACTGTAAATTCGGGATAAGCAAATACCTGGATGAAATTTCAGTAACTGCCCATTCTTAGCCATACACATGGCCGCACATTTTGGATGGTGATCTCCATCTATTGGTCAGAAATGTGGTCTTAACTGTAGCCAACTCTCACATAGTGAATAGGTCCCTCTTGTTTGTAATGGAGTCCCCAATAATCCAAAACAGTCGTTAGATAAGCTAGTTCAAAGTTGCCTGGCAAAAGCAACTAGGTTATGTTCCTTACACACCATTGGATTATTTTTAGCGGTTAGCATTAACATTAATTCTGTCTCTAGATCTTTCCCATCTAGATCAGGGGTCAGCGGAGTAGAGTCCATGAACCCAGCCTGGCCTGCAGCCCAGATCTGGCCGGCCAGCTGTTCTGATGCAACCTGTGAGTGAAGAATGTTTATTATGTTTTTAAATGGCTGGGGGAAAAACTCAAAGAAGAAAAGTCATTTGTGATACATAAAAATGATATGAAAGCCAAACCTCAGTGTCCACCATGAATTTTTATGGGAACACAGCCAATTGGGTGTCCTGTACCTTTGTTTTCGTGTCACAGTGACAAAGTTGGGTTGTTGCTACAGAGACTGTGCACAGCCCGCAAAACCTGAAGTCTTTAGTGTTTACCCTTTCCCAGTGCATCCGTGGCCCTCCCCTAGGGCAACCACGGCAAACACCCCCATTCAGCAGGTCTCCTAATGGATAAGTCTGGGGTTGCATTCTCACCGGCTCACCGGGAGGGAATGTTGTTTCAGTGTGAAAACCCAGAGGGGTCCTATCATATGACAGAGTGTCTACCTTGCTCATAGGTCCTCAGATTAGAGTCCAATCTTCCAAGCTCCACGGTGCAGAGCTCGGTATCGTCAATGAGCAGTTCTTGGAAAATGTGTGCACGTCAAAAGTACATGCAAAAGCATGCCCAACTTTTTAAATGAGAAATGGCTTCTTGGCTTTTTTCATCTTTTGTAAAACTGCCACTGAAAGCACTGTGAACGTTCTAGAGCCAGAATACTTCACGCCAGTACTACATGATGACTGAGCGCTAACACATTATTTCATTTAGTCCTCATTGCAACGGTTTGAGGCAACTATTATTATCCCTGTGCTTTGGCTTAGGAAACTAGGGTTTAGTGAGGTTGCGCGGCTTGTTTTAGGTCGCAGGGCGAGAAAATCCTGGAGCTGGGACTCAAGCTCAAGTTTTTCTGATCCCAAAGCCGATTATTTAAACTGTTCCTTTGCATGGCTCCACCAAGTTTTGTCATTTTTTTTTTTTCTAGTTAGGAGGCTTTGAAACAGTGAGAACAGACAGGATCACCAAAAGGAGAGCTGGACTGTGGAGAAGACTCGAGGAAGAACTTTGAGGCACGTCTTCATTTAGGAGATGAGGGGAAGGCGTGCTCACCGAGACAGGAGGGGCTGTTTGTAGTGACCACTGCCACAGAGACACAGACCAGGGGTGCCCAGAGGACAGGCCCCTGGGTTGGGCCACTAGCTGATAACATCACCACGAGGGACGGGTCAGCAGAGTACAAGGGAAGGAGGCGTGGTTATAGTGGGTACGCAAGTGGCTGGAAGGGAAGCCCGTGGAAAAGGCCAACACGGTCCATTTGCTTGAATAGGTCAAGTGACGGGAAGAAGAGCAGAGGGACAAGGTGAGCCAACCACGCGGGATGCTTTGCAGAAGCAATTACTCCAGATCTGCAATTATTTATACGTATCGTCCCCTGAACAAGATCAGTTCAGACTAACTCGGACATTCTTCTGGCTACAGAAGCCAGCGGTGTCTGATGGAGGGAAATCAAGGCGAGGCCGAGGCTTCCGTGTGACTTTCATACTGTGTGACTCTCGGGAAAGTTCACTGAGATATTATGAGACTTATGTCATTAATCTTGGCATTCCCTGTGGCCGGCACAGAACGATGCTGAATAAATGTTTGTGGAAGGAATGGGGAGAGGAAAGGGAGGGAGGGAGGCAGATGGGAAAGAGAGGAGGAGGGATGATGGGAGAGAGACCGAGCAGGAGGCGACGAGACACGGGCTGTGAACAGAGGCAGGACGAGCCGTTCTTGCCACATGGGCCGCATCTGGGTGCCCTTCTGCAGCCTCTTTCTCACTAATACTTTCCTCTCACCGTCTCCGAGGTTCTCTTGCTCTTTTCTGGCCGTCGCTGCCCTTGTTGGTGAGGCCGCCCAGGAAGGGGACAGCCACGGCTGCACCGTCACAGGCGTTTGCTCATTTCGCTGTTGAGTTTAGAACGAGCAGTCAAAGTGGGAAGGAGCTTGTGAAGTCCCTCTTGACGAAGCGCTGACATCCGTTCAGGCTGCATGCGTGAGAGACAGCCGAGAGCTGGATGCCCGAGTCCTCCGTCCGAGTTTGCGCAGAGCTGCGCACTGTGATTTGGGGCAAGCTGCTCAGTACCCATTTCTGTCTCAGCGGGCTTTTCTGAGAATCGTACAACTAATTTAAGTGCAGGTGCTTTTGTATCTCTTCTTATCACAATGTGATCCTTCTCACTCCTACAACTTATCTTTGGGTTTTTACTTTAGGCCGACATATTTTCCCTTATTAGACAGGGCAGGAAGAAGAGCCTCGTCTCTCTGTAGGGACGGGGGTGGGGGGGGGCGGTGCATGCATGTGGCCCGTCCGAAGGGGCAGCCTCCACAAGGTGCCGGCCGATGTTTTCCCTGCAGTGACGTGGGAGCAGTTTTTCCTGATTTCAGTTTGCAAATCAATGCAAAAAAATCCTCATCTTCATGTGACACCTTCTGATTTTTAAAATGTCTCCAACATATCATTTTTGTCAAAGATGGCAGAAGAAACAGTGGATGGGGAACAGAGAAAATCAAGGCAACCGACGTGCCGACAGTCTGCCCTAACATGAGCCGAAGAGATTCAGGGGAGCTTTTACTTCCTATAACATCACGTAGTGAGGCAGGCGTTTCAAAAAGGCTCTTGTAAAATGTTCAGTAACTTATTCTTCTTAACCTGTGGTTGGTAAAAATCAGACGGAAATATTTTCCTATCAAAATGGTGTGTCCCTGGGAAGGGTGGTAGTTTAGAAATCTGTTGTAACAAATATGTTATATGCTCTTTTGGAAAGGCAATTTTTAGTAAGTAAATGTATTCATAAGTGCGTTCAGATGACTTGAACCTGCAGTTTTGTGCTGTTTGGCGGACAAGACAATGTACCCACTGGCTCCTACAAATCAAGAAGGCAATTACTAAACTAGCAAGAGCTAGGTGGCCCTTGCACAGAGGGGTGACTAGTTAATTCACTTAGGATAGCAGGTTGCAGGAGGGAAGAAAATGATGACACAACAAGCTTTTGCACCGCTGACCCGCTTCTGAGACTTAACCTTTGTGCTCACAAACAGTTATGTGAAGAATTTCTAAGGTATGAGTGGAAATAACAGCGGATCGCATTACCTACATCCCGAAGGTCGGAGGTTCAGATTACCGCGGTAATGAAACTTCAGTGAGCTGCTTCAGATCTATTAGGTTTGTCAGTTTTTATAAGCACGCTTTCTTCAGGCATGCAATTATACCATAAGGGACGTACATTGGTGAAAATTCAGCAGCAGGGTTTGAACAGGAGCATTCAAATGTCAGCGGAGGGGGAGGGCATGTGCCTCTAGGAAGAGGTTTTCAAGATGGATCAGGAGGTGAGGGCAAAGCAGAGAGGAAGAGGGAAATGAGTGAAAATATGTTATTATACTACTGTACATAAAATGTACCTCCAGATAAAAACTTTGTGTTTTTTTTTCAGAGGTGCATCAGAAGATAATTGCAAGCATCAATTTACTGGGATTCTTCCATTTAAATGGTTTAAGCAATCCTAATAGCAGTGACACCGATTAGTTAGAAGCCTGTAACCTTATAAAAACCCTAAGCGCAGGTGGCAAACACAAGGTGCACAGGTGGAATCTGGCCCTCCACCTTGTTTTATCCAGCCCGGCACCTTCTTTCTACCTGGTGGCAGCACCAAGCTCCTTGCCTTTAAAGGAGTAGTTACACTTATACAGTCCTAAAATTACATCCAGACTTTTGAAGGCAATTGTGGGGCTGATGTGGCCCCGATGAAAACGAGTTTGACACCCCTGCTAGAGTGATTGTCTTCTGTAGAAATGAGTTATTTAGTGGCAATACTGATCAACAACACCAGTCGTAATTTTAATTTACAATCAGTATCACCTAATACTGGCTTTAATTCACAGCTGATACAACATAACACTGGGGCAAATTCACTCAGATGCTCTAGAGCGAAACAGGAAGCATTTCTCTTCTTAGGCTGTAAAGAAACTCCAGACTGGATCAGGATCCTAGCCGGGAGTAATTTTACATCTTTTTATATAAATGTAGATGATACCTCAAGTAGGTACAGTTTTCTTACATTAAATATACACTTTAATTTGGGCTTTCCAAGTCAGTATATCTCAACATCTGGTTATATTCTAGCAAATTTTGATTCCATTATTCGCCAGATCTGAAGTCATACTTACAAGAATGATTGCAACACATATTTCTGTGATACCTTCAGTTCTGTTCTATTTTTTTTCTGAAGGTGATAATAGACCACTATGAACTAACAGGTCAGCTGTTAAACGCTGCTCCACTGACCAGGTGGATCTGAAATTTCAGGTATTGTAGCCTCACAAGTCCCAGGGGGAGGTCGGATCCGTCTGCAGACTCGCCTAACGCCTGTCAAGGGGTGCTCTGAAGGGGTCGGGGTGCACCCTGCAGCACAGAGGCACGCCCCGTTGGTGGCACCCTTCACCCTGCCGGCCTCCAGCGGGAACTCTGGCCACAACCAGGGCTGCTGACAATGCCTCACGTTACTGCAGTCCTGGTGAGACGGCTCTTGCTAATATGTGAAGAGTGACGAGATGCGGGGCCGAGTTCTCTGCAGGAAAGTGTGCAAGTTAACCCGTGGGCATGGCCATCACAACTGGCCGGGGTGGCAGAAAGGACATCCCCCACCCAGAAGGGACGGAGGAGGCAGAGCAGGCCCGAGAAGGGTGGAGAAGGGGGAAGGACAGTCAGCCCCTGAAAAACAGTGCAGGGACCTCAGGTTTGGGTTGTTCTGGTTTTTTAACATGTTCGTTTTCAGTTCGGTTTGGGACTCCTGGGGTAAGGGTAAACAAAGACACGAGAAGCTTCCTTACTTGGTTTGTCCCATCGCACATCTACGGCCGTGTGGTTAAGGACAGTTATGGAGACATTGGGTCCCCTCTGTGGGACACCCGCTAACGTTGTCACCGTCGCTTCGGGGCTGGGCGTGAAACCCACGCTGTTGTGGACAAGCACTTTATACGCGAAGGTTGTGAACCTGAAAGGTTTTATCAGAAGACATATATTAATTTCTCTTTTCCAAGAAACATAACACACAATTTCCTTGTTCCTTACAATACCGGATTCCCCCGCCCCAACAAAATACACAACTTTCTTTTTCCCCTTACAAAATACATTATTTTCTTTAGCTACACCAAAAAAAACAAACAAAAAACCCCCATTATTTTTGTAACTCTTAAGCCTTTACCAAGTGTCAGAGAAATATATATATTTTAAATGAGCAAAGACTGCTATTGAAAACCAGGGTGGTTTGTCATCCTCTCGAGCTTGCTGTTCTCAGAAGTAGTGAGGATCACGGCTCCGTTCAAGACACGGTTACAAGTCTGGCCGGCTGCCAGCTTTCTATCTGAATTCGGTCCCAAGAGTTGCATGCTCTTCTTTTGGGAAACTCATCCATTTCCCAAGATCAGAATCTCTCATTGCCATTTTCACCTGTACCTACGCTCCTTTCCCCAAATCTCATTGGCAGACAGATAAACCCTTAAATTAAATTATAACCATGACCAAAGCCAACCACATTGCCCCGCTGAGAGTTTTGCTACAGCGAGCGGCATCGTGCCTTCGCATGAAGATAGTTACTCCAGTTAATGCAGTGGGACTGAGTCTGGCTCTCCAGGAGGAGGGAACCTGACAATGCGGTGAGGACTTCCCGGGCCGGGTGTTAAATCGACGAGAGAGTAAAGCCGCCGATTCCTCAACCCCTTCTGCTTTTTTGGGCAGAGCACTAACTGGCTTTCTTTGTTTGGTTCAGAAATGCCTGGGTGGGCAAATGCTATTCAGAGAAACATTTGAACAATAACTTAGACCAAGAAATGTGCTTGAACACACTGCAGGATCCACGGCCATGCCTGGGTGGCATTCAGTGCTCAGGGCTGGCTCCGGCCTCCGATCATCATCCGCTGACTTGGGTTTCACAGAGTGCCAGGGGCACTCACGTCCGACACAGGGCCTGTGGGATGTGTCTCCGTGAGTCACAGCTCGTTAATCATGCCACGGGGAGGTGCCGTTTGCAGGACTGAGCTAAATATTCAACGGAAGTTGTGTCAGCATTCTCACCGCACTGGCGCCCACCTCCGTGGGACCCCGCCTGCCCTCCCTGGTGCCTCGTGGTCCCAGGACACTTCGCAAGGCTCTGCCGCAGCCGCAGTTAAGGGTGCTCCTCTGTTACTGTGGCTACAGGTCAGCATTTAGGGATTTCTCATGCCTCCACACCAGGAAGACAAACAATCCAATTTGAAAAATGGGCAAGGGGCCTGGATGGACACTTCTCCAAGGAGGACACACAGAGGACCCAGAGACATATGAAAGGATGCTCAGTATCACCAACTATCAGAAAGATGCAAGTTAAAACCACAATGCGATACTAGTTCCTACCAGTCAGAATGGCCTTCACTAATAAATCAACAAACAACAAGTGCTGGCGAGGTCGTGGAGAGAAGGAAACCCTAGTGCACTGTTGGTGGGAATACAGGCTGGTGCAGCCACTGGAAAACAGCATGGGATTCCCTCAAACAAAGAAAAATGGAACTGCCTTTTGACCCAGGAATTCCACTGCTGGAATTATATCCTGAGAACCCTGAAACACCAATCCAAAAGAACCTATGCACCCCAACATTCATAGCAGCATTATTTATAGTAGCCAAGTGCTGGAAGCAGCCTAGGTTGCTCATCGGTAAATGAGTGGATCAAAAAACTGTGGTACAGCTACACAATGGAATTCTATGCAGCAGAAAGAAAGAAGAAACTCCTACCCTTCACGACAGCATGGATGGAACTATAGAGCATTATGCTAAGTGAACTAAGCCAGGTGGTGAAAGACAAATACCACATGATCTCACTTATAAGTAGAACCTAATCAACAAAACAAGCAAGCAAGCAAAATGGAACCAGAGACATGGAAATAAAGAACAAACTGACAGTGTCCAGAGGGGAGGGAGGAGAGGGATAACAGGGAAAAGAAGAGGAAGGGTCAAGGAACAGGTGTAAAGGACCTGTGGACAGAGACAACAGGGAGAGGCAGCACGCATGTGGGAGGTGGGTGTGGGCAGGGCAGGGGAGAGTGATGGGGGGTGGGGGAATGGGGCCAACTGTAATTGAACAGCAATAAAAAAAAGTGAAAAAAAAAGAATTTAGTGATTTCTTTAAAGCAATTTATTTCCCCCAAATAAGTACTGGCATCAGATCTACATCTCTCTGCTCCATCTCCCTTTGTGTCTTTCTGCTTTGTATGCCGTAGTGGGTTGAATCCTTCCCCCCACCACCAAAACAAAGAGATATGTCTTAAGTCCCAACTCCTGGTCCCTGCCGATGGGACCTCATTTGGAAATAAGGTCTTGGAAGATGCAATCGAGTTAAAAGGAAGGTGTGTTGGATTTGTGAAAGCCTTAAATCCGATGGACTGATGTTCTTATAAGACAAAAGAGACGAGACTTTTGACACAAAGGGAAACCACCAGGGAGAAGATGGTCACATGGAAAGAGGGGCAGAAGTTAATTTTTCTGCCACCAGCCAAGAAGCAGCTGGGTGACCAGTGGTTGGAAGAGGCAAGAAGTTTTTCTTCAGAGCTTATGGAGGGGCCATGGCCCAGACAACACCTTGATTTTGGACTTTCGGCCCCCGAAACTATGGGAAACTATTGGTTTGAAGTCACCCGGTTTGTCTACACTGTCCCTAGGAAGTGACACATACTCTATGTAGCAAGTGCTAAACAGTCCACACGACCAAACAACAAAGGGGGAGTAATCACTGGCATTCACTCAGTTCTTGATGCATGCCAGGGAGTTTCTATGTGTAGCAATTCATTAGTGCCTTGCAGTTAAACCTGGTAAGGCACTATGATAATACCTAGTTCGAAAACGAGGGGGAAAAGGCTCCAAGAGTTAAATAATCCATTTCCGTCATCAAGGTGGCAGGGGGGAGAGTGCTGATTCAGACCTAGGCAGCCTGGTCCCCGAGCCTGCTCCTGCAACCGTGACGCACGACGGTCACCATAATAATGACGACGGTGCTGATCACAGCCGTGGAGACAGCCACAGGGACAACCTGATCTCTCCGTGCTCGGATGGGGTCACAGCCCCGGGGCTTGAGCTTGAGTTATTTTTCTAGCGGAGGTGAGAGATTTTTGCTTACACGTCCAAACAGTCTCGCCAAATTTCCTTTGTAGCCCCTAGTATGAATGTGAAGCATGGTGAGTCGGGGTTAAGGGGATAGCGAGTCTGGGACAATCGAATGAAACGAAGTTAATGGCTCACCTGGGAATTGAACCAGCGACCTTGGCTTCATTAGCTTGCTTGCTCCCCAAGTAAAATACTCTTAATTGTGTTTTACTCTATAACGTGGCTGAAAAGAAATTTAGCTAGAGTCTGGGTGCCTGAGCTAAAAAATTTGATTTTTTCTTCTCTGTGTCTGATGTTATATATTAAGCAAACTTTATGGCTTTCAAATGAGGCCATTTTTGTAGCTCCTTTCTGTAAGTGGTATTAAATTCTGATGACACTGAATCTGTGAACTGTACATAAATCCTGTAAGTCCTTAGTTCTTCCACTGATACCTTGAGCCATTTCATCAGACTTTAGGGATGGTGAAATGCCCCCCCCCCCATGCACGCTGTCACAGACATGAAGGGCACACAGACACATGTAATTGAAATGTCTGCTTCCAAAGCAGGATTCACAGCTCAGAGTGAGAGATGGCTTTACAGTTTATCTGCTTCAAAGAAGAAAGCATCTGCTACATTTCACAGATGAGAAAACGGAGGCCCTGAGACGTTACATGGCTTTGGCCTAAGGACACAGACTAGTGAGGACGAGCAGGTGGGCCCCTACCTTCCTCATTTCTAATATTCAACCCTTTCTACTATTCAGGATTTTACTTAACTGAGAAATCATAGGCATTTGACTTGATGCCGTGCCCTTGTCCTCTGCATTTTCTTTGACTTTCTTGGTTAAGTTAAAATGTTAATAAAATATTGAATTCTCCTAAGTAAAATACTTTAATACACTGTTCTCACCGTACCTGAAACCTAATCTTTTTTTTCCTTAAAGTTTTTTTTAAAGATTTTATTTATTTATTTTTAGAGAGGGAAGGGAGGGAGGGGGAGAGAGAGAGAAAGAGAGAGAGAGAGAGAAACATCCACATGCGGTTGCTGGGGGCCATGGTCTGCAACCTAGGCATGTGCCCTGACTGGGAATCGAACCTGTGATGCTTGGTTCACAGCCCACGCTCAATCCACTGAGCTATGCCAGCCAGGGCTGTAATCTTTATGTAAGCATGTATACCTATGACTATGCATGTCAGTCTATATGTTACCCCTTCATATTAAAGAAGAATGCCTTTGTGTGCTTACAGAGCTTTTCAAATTCACTCTAGGCACATTGTACTTTTTAGATGGACTTAGATGTTGGTTATTGATATCAACTGGGACATTCCATTTAGTTAATAATAACATATTTTTAAAACACAAAGGCCAAATTGACTTCATATACTCATGCAGAACTTACGCAGATCAATGCCTTCTTGAAATACTAATTGTGTTCCCTAGGTGTATCTTGAGAGATGTCCCATTGGAACCCTGAAGGAAACAGGTTTGGAAAGCTGAAGAGCGAAGGAGCCTGTCTCGAGTCGATGCTGTAACCAGTAAGACCAGTTGTTGGAAGGTCGGGTCAGGAACACTGAGCTGCTCCAATAGTTCTCGTGTAAGCGACCAGTACGTCTGGGACCGCCCACAAGACCCTGCCTTTACCAACACCCGGGAAGCGGTTGGTTTGGCGGCCTATAAACCTGACTGGGGTGTGTTTCCTTGTGAAAGGTAACACATGTTAAAATCTTATTTATGGAAGAGTACTCATTTCAAGGTTCAGTTGTTATTACTCCAGTGAATTAGAAAACTAGGCTCTGTTTAGATGATGCAATTTTCAATCTGTTCACTTACTGAGGAGACAATGTGGTAATGAATGAATGAGTGGATATTTCATAGTCACGAAAGCGGTCAGTCTCATAACTTTCAGTTCCTATATAATTTGATACATTAGTGACACAAACATACTTGTCCAGTAGAGAAATGATCCCTACGGAATCTTAGAAAGTTGTTTATTTTATAAATTATATTGTTCTCTCATGTTGGATACACCATCGCTTCTTTCATTCATTAATTTTTCCCCTCATTTAAAAAGTTTGTATAGGACACTAACGCCATTCTCAATGCTAAACACATTATCACCTGTGCTAGCCATTAATGACGGGGGACTGTGCCCGGTGAAGACATCTGTCCAGCGGGAAGGCCTGCTCCCGGGCGAAGTGTGTGAAGGCTCGTATCCTAACAGAGTCTGAAGTGGGTTTTGGGGAACCAGTAATATTCTTCCGTGCAGCCGCAGAATGCCTCAGGTTATTTCCATCAGAATTAAAAATGTGTCAGCTTTATTGATGTCCCGACAGAATTCTTGTGTCAACAGTGTCACCGGTATAAATCATGCTTCGGAAAAGGCCGGCTATTCGGCTTGCTCCCTGACGTTTGCACGACCCACGTGTGCAAGAGGACAACATCACACACACACACAGGATGCCTGTGAGGGTGCCGTGCGGCCTCCCATGCTCTGTGGGAGCCGGTGGGGAAGCAAACCAGGACTCATGCAACAAACACTCTTTCCACTGCTTAAACCTGCAGTTACTGGATTCTCCAGGGAAGGCATCTACCTTTTCTTTGCACGACCAAGAATTCCACGGAAGATTTTCGCCTTTGAAGTGGAAGAGTAATGCTTATCACCCTGGAACGTTTTGATGAGTTAGCTTTTCAGATTGTGACCACCAGGTGCAGATGTCACACTGCTGAAGGTCTCTATATTTAGGCGACTAGAAAATGTCACACCGAAAATAATTTGGCTGTACTTTCCGTCTTTGTTCCACTGTGTCATCAACAGTAGAAATAAAGTCACGCTGAGAAGCTGTATTTTTTTCTTGAAGAAAACTTTAGGGGGAGAAAAATCTCCTATGACAAAAACACATCCTTGCCCATGTGGAGGCTCATTTTTCATGAGGTAAGGTTTCCCACGATGACACCTAGGAGAGTGTGGCATCAATTTAGAGCCATAAAAAAAGATCTCTATGGAGAAGAGGACCAAGATGCCACTCATTTACTTTAAATGTGAAGTAGATGCATTTTTGCTTCTTCTGAAGTAAGCAGGGTGCTCAGAGAGGGTGCCCCAATGCTGACAGAAGGTGGCTTTCATTCCTCAACCCAACTGTTACTAATATTAAGGAAGAAACTCACAGGATTTACCTCACGTCGCTGGTCAGGGGAGAGAGTCCTTCCTGCCTCTCACCCTTCACAGGTGCAAAGTCAAATACTTTATTTCCGAGCTGCAACTGAAGTGCTCTCACACTATGGGACACGTGTCAGAGAGGTGACCCGGTGTCGGGAAGCCCAGCAGGAAATGTCATCTGGGCACATTCAATCTCATTACGAAGGAGGGAGACCAAACAGATATTCTTTTGAGTATTATTACCCCCCAAACTATATCCACTTTGAGGGCTTAAAACATTTCACTTTCAAAGGTTTTTAAAAAATTAGAATTGTTCGTAAGGTTTAAGCTTAGATACCATGGTATATTTAGTTTAAGTATTTAGTTTTAAAGCAATCAAGTCCAATCAGTCTTTGAAAGTAAGATGAATATTTATTCATTTTGAATACAGTTGACCCTTGAATGACATGGGTTTTAACTGTGAGGTTCTTTCTACAATGTGGATTATTTCACCTTGTAAACAGATGATATAAACTTACGGTATCAGTAAACATAGTACAATACTGTCAACTTAACAGGACGAATAAACACAGTATAGTACTATACATGTATTTTCCGTTCTTTATGGTTTTCATAATAACATTTGTCTCTAATTTATTACAAGAAAGCAGTACCTAATACATACAACACACAAAATATGTGTTAGTCAATTTTATGCTGTTGGTGAGGCTTTCGATCAACCATAGGCTATTAGTTCAGTTTTGGGAGAGTCAAAAGTTATGTGTGGACTTGTGACCGTTCAGGGGGTCAATGGCGCCCCAAACCCCCACATTGTTCAAGAGTCAACTGTACTTTCACTTAAAGGTAATTCAGTTAGTGGATTCTTCAGCAGTCAAATGGAGCTTTCTTTTCAGACTGTTATTGCAAAATAATGCTATTTAGGAATTTATAAATAATTGAAAGGGATAGAAATTAGAACATGCAAGCACTGGCTGTGTAGCTCAGTAGATTGAGTGCGGGGTGTGAACCAAAGTGTTGCAGGTTCGATTCCCAGTCAGGGCACATGCCTGGGTTGCAGGCCACGACCCCCAGCAACTGCACATCTCTCTCTCTTTCTCTCTCTCTCTCCCCCTCCCTTCCCTCTCTAAAATAAATAAAATCTTTAAAAAAAGAAATTAGAACACGCTTCTCTTTATAAACTTAATGACAGCTAAGTTCTTAAAATCCTCAATATTTTCCAAGCTAGAAAGCAGAACGTGTTATTTCTTACACCCTCCTCTTTGCTTGTCAAACCCAGAGCAGAAAGCAGGACACGCTCTCACTTCATTCTCAGGGGTGTCATCCGATCACTTCAGGACCAAGGCCTCCGGAGGTGCTGAAAATCACCACCAGGGCACTGGGGCTTAAACGGAAGGAAGTCACTGCCCTCTTGTCAACTCTGGCCTGGCTCCCCACGGCAGAGGACAACCGGGTGGTCACCAGATTTTCCAAGTGACGACAGTGTCAGGACACCCAAAGTCATGGTCCCCCCAGCAACCATAAGTTGGCCAGTTTGCACAGAACTATGAAGGCAGAGAAGTTAGAAACTGACCGGGGGCATACACCCACAGCGATACTGAGTTCGTGCGCAGGCGCACAGAGCAAAGGTCAACACTGAGGCGACTAGCTGTGTACGTCAGACCAAATCACCCCTTACCTGAGATGGCGTCAGAATGGAAGCAGCTGTGTTTCAGTTATCTGAATAGTTAGTTCACTATTCTACTCTGTACACGGAGGTATAGAGGGATGAAGAGAATGACTAGAATGCTTTGAATTTCAGAGTACGTTAACATTTTTAGATTAAATGGGTGTAATTCTATATATCACATTTAGCTAACAAAAATAGACCGCTTGACCGTGTATACTGACTTCAATTTATATGTAGTCTCACAAATATATTCACACAGGGATGTCCAGGAACCTTAAGTTAAAATGACATTTTATGGCAAGAGAAGCGCCATTTTGAAAACTCATTCCGGAGGTAGCTATGGTGAAATCGGGTCAAGATGAGAAGAAACTGCCAAGTTCCCTTCCCGTCTGTGCAAGTTCAGAAGAAATTAAGGAATGGTGGCGTCTGGGGAGAATGGGGAATTACATATTCTTCCTACAGGCACCTGAATTCCATCACCCATTCTCACCTCCACCCTCTAAAAGACAGTCACCCAAACCAACAAGTCAATGAGACAAATGCAAGGCAGAGGACAGGGTTATTAAGGAGCTGCAAAGAAAAGTGACCTGAACAGTTGGAGAGACAGCTATCCTGCCAGCACGGGGTGAGCCCTGGCCCCCGCCAGCAGTCAAGGTGGGGAAACACAGCACCCACCCAACCAGATCACTCCTTAATCGAAAAACTGGTGCAGCACATAGCGCCCCCCAGTGGACTAATTTCCAGGTTCTTCGCAGAACTGCCAGGGAACCCCACCCCTTGGGCTAAAGGGGCACCTAACTTTTTTTGGATATCCAAAGGGTACAGGGCTAGGAAAAAAAGACCCTTCTCAGAATATGAAGACCCCCACCATTTATTCTGAATATTAAAAAGAAATGCGTACTGTTTTTTTTCTATCATCACAAGTTGTTTATATGGGTTATAACAGTTACTTGGAAAAAAATTGGCTGGTCCTAGCAGGGAAAAAACATCCCTCGGCATTTAGAGTTATGAGACTTGTCAAAATACCACCTCAGCCGTCCTGGCTGGCGTAGTTCAGTGGATTGAGCGCGGGCTGCGAAAGAAAGTGTTGCAGGTTCAATTCCCAGTCAGGGCACATGCCTGGGTTGCAGGCCATGACCCCCAGCAACCACACATTGATGTCTCTCTCTCTCTCTCTTTCTCCCTCCCTTCCCTTTCTAAAAATAAATAAATAAAATCTTAAAAAAATACCACCTCAGTACATTGTGCTACATGGATGCTTCCTTCCTGGAAGCAGCTGTCATCCACATGTTGGTGGCAACCTGTGTTTCAACTTAATTTGTGGAGATTTCACTGTATTTCTTTCCTTCCATCTTAGAGTTGGGCTTTTCATAAAAATCCTTAGAGGCATCACTAAAAAATTCCACAGTAAACAGTCGGTCTTGGTTCTAATCTTTAATAAGTCCTCGAGACTAGCTTTCTGAGAGTTACTCTGTTTTTCTGCCAAACATCTGGTGGTTGGAAGTCAGCCTCTGTTATGATAACTAGTGAAGGTCCGCTCACTTTGGAGATTGCTATACTGAAAGCCCTTGGAGCTCACAGGTCCTAGAAAGCTCCTTTCCCACAGGGGTTCCTCAGGTAGTTTTGGTGGCTGCTGGTGCCAGCAATTGACACGGACGTGTGTGCATGAGTGTGCATGCATGTGCATGTGTGGTCTCTTCTTCCAGACTGCGAGCTCCCTGAGGGAGGGCTCTGCTCCGTTCTCCGTCTGCTCCGCGTCACAGGGCCGCTTGGCGTATATATGGCAAGCAAAAATAAAACTGGTTGAATCAATGAATTCCTTCCACGAAGTGATCGTTCTAAGTGATGCCCGATGAAGTAACTAGGGAACTGAAAATCGTGGAGAACAGTCTAATGACCATGGTAATTTAGGCTGAACAAAAAGGAATGCTAATTGGCCGTTACTGACTTACAAAAACGGCAGTTTCACGCGGTTCACTCCGCTGCTTCGTTAGACTTGCGGCTGCCTCCCTCCAAGAACCTTCCAGGATCTGTCACGTTCTCCCACCGCACGCCTTCTCCGAGGAGCAGGGAACTGAAGCTTTGCACGCTCCCCAAAGACAGCAGCACGACACGTACTGTTCCCGAGGCGCAGAGGACCCTGTGCTGGGTTATGCGGGCCTTCCACTTCAACAACTATCGGGGGGCCGTGCTGTGCCGCAGGCACTGCGCTAGGGGCTGGGGATCAGGAGTCCTGATGACGGAGCCCTGGTCCCTGGTGCACTGAGGACACAATGGGGTGTCCATACAAGTAGTTGGGCCAGGACGTTGCAGGGATGATAGCAATGAGGAAGGTGGTGTGCAATGGAAATGCAGTAGAGGGGCAGCTGATTCAGACCAGGAAGAAAGAGAGGGGGGGAAGGCCAATAGGAAACTTCTAGTTGAGGCCTGAAGGGCGGCCAGTCAGAAGGGAGCAGCTGGGTGAGCCAGGGGTGTGTGCGGGAGGCGCTGGAGGGAATGCGGATGCGGCTCCCACACAGGGGCCAGGAGAGCGAGGGGTGGGAGACAGGGCCAGAGCTGTGAACAGTATTCAGAGCGGAGCCAGGTGGTGGTGAGTCTACAGAAATAACCTGATGGGACAGTGGGCTGAAAGGTTTTCATAAAATAATCCTGGTGGTGTTTTGAAATTTGATTACACGGCCAGGACTCATGAATGAGCAGGAAGCACAGACTCACATTCAATCCCCTCAGAGGACTGAAGTGACTCATCTGAGAGGTCACGAAGCCAGTTCTCCCACAGAGGATGAAACGGCACCCACACCTCGATGCTCGCCCACGTGATACTCCCTGATACATCGCCTGTTTGCCTATCCTCAGTTTCCTTGACCTCTAGACAGAATCCTTTCCAGTGCCAATCAGGCTTGTCAACAACATAATTTTTGCAGACTGTACGAATGACTTAGAACAATTATTTTCCATAAACAGCAAGCATTTGACAAGCACCCCGTATTTCCCCAGTTTTGTATATATGTGCAAGATTTCCAAATTTCTCTAGTAAGTCTTCATATCTTCCTAGAACTGTAACAGAGGCAGAAAGTCGAGGCTCCGACATATACAAGTTTGAGTTCAAAGGCTTACTTTAAGATGGCAAACATGAAACACGCCGTTTCGGCTCGATGATTAACGCCGCAGATAATAGCCGGATGCGTTTTCTTGCACAACTGATAACACGCTCACACAATGAAGACACTATGTTACTCTGAACTGTTCAACATGCCCCGAACTAAACGCCAGCATTTGCTTTTTAATAGTTTGTGTAATCTCACCTGCTAAGACCCTTATCTTCATAGAACCACTGAGTTCCTGAATAAATATGGTGCCACCGATTTAAATCTTCTGGGGGATTTGATGCAAGTGGCTGGTGGGTTTTACGTCTCAGGAGCTCATATCTAAAGCAAAAGACGAGCAGAAACATTGGGATTATCTCAACTAATGTTATTACCAACATCCAGGCTGTTCTGTGGGATGAGTACGTGGAGTGTAAATGGAAAGGAAACATGTTAATTTATGATCACAACGTTTTTCCAGGTTATTCTATCCTGACTCAAGTTTCCGATATTCAATCATTTCGAAACCATCAGCTGCATTCACGGTTTTCTGCTATCGGGGAGAATGATAACGTTTTAGATTTCTTGTATGTCAGGCTTGCTAATACTTCATTGTCAGGTCCACCCAAAGGAGAGATACAAAATGCTTATAAAGTTAATGATTTTCTAAGATCTCAGCCATCAGTACTGTATAAACAATGATAACATTACCAACTCCACCGTCTTGGCTAGGGATCAGGTTTGGGCTGTTATAAAGCCATTTCAGAATCATAATGCTTTCCTTTCTTATCTGTATCTCTGACCATGTTCTTTAGAAGTTTGCAGATGGAGAATAAAAAAAAGCCCAAGAATTATGTGTTAGCTTTGGTATTTTGAGACCTATTTGTGCAAATGTATCATTTAGAACAAGCATCAAGACTTCCCGACATATAATAGAAATGCGCTTTGAAAATGAAGGGAAGGGTTACGTCAAGAATTGTTAGAGAATCGAGGATGCTGTTCAGGGCTGTTAGTTTGTCACAAAGGTGTGGTAATTCTGCCGTGATGAACTTGTAGGGGTTCCATACACGTCAAGATACACAATAGGAAATTATGTAAGATTTTGAGTGTGGGACACTCAATGAGGAATTAATTCTATGTGCACATGTGAATAAAGGCTCCTTTCCCACCCGGGGGGATGAGACCGCAGCAAAATCCAGAAGCACAGTCGCTTTTCCTTACCTTAAATTGGGCCCGTTTGGCCGGGAGGGTGGCTGCCAGGAAATCCCGACACAGGATTCACTCAGGGGGACCGCAGACAATGGGTGGACGCCCTCGGGCAGGCTGGGGTGGGTGGTGACGCGGGTGGGCAAGCTCTCTGTGCACCCTCCCAGGTGCCCGCCACCCCCGGTGCAGGCCACGACGGTGACAGAGTAGTTCGTGAAAGGAATCAGGGGAGCGATCACGCGACGTAAGGCCGAGGGCGTGACGTCGGGAACCGCGATGGCAGGGTCGGGCATGCGGACCTCGTAGCGGAGCACGTCTCCGTTCTGGACGAGCGGGGGCTGCCAGGCGACCTGCAAGGGCGGATAAACCCAGAATCAGCGTGACCGCCCGGGCACCGCGCGACGGAGGCTCGCAAGGCCTAGAGCTTCGCTCGGTCTGGTGCTCAGCGAAGTCGCTTTCTAAGTGCCTGCCTGCTGTTGCCGGAGACCGCAGTGAAGGGCTTGGGGTCAATTAGCAGCACCCCAGCAGGACCTCAACGCCACGCTGTTTGCTGGGCTTGGCGTCCAGTCTCGATACTTTCCAGGCCCATCGGACTAATACGGGAGACCCACGCCTGCTGCGGGAGATCCGAAGGACACGGAGCGCACCCGCGGAGACAATTCACACATCCGCGCGCGGCCGCGGGGCAGCCTGCAGCGGGAGCGACAGGCTCCTGGTTCATAACTCAATTACATGAAACACCAGAACTTGCTTTGCGCCACTAGTGTGTGTGCTAAAGGGTTAACGACTTTTTGGGGGGGAGGGGGATGGCGATGAGGGCTCGTTATTTGCATTTTTTGAGGGTGTACAATTGCGCCCCTAAATCTCACTTGGGCACGTTGTGCAAAGTCAGGCAGCAACAACGCTTCCCATCCTCAAAGAGACGGGACGCACAGCAGGCTGTTTCAAAGGCAAGAGAGGAGGGTGGTCTTTGGCTCACGGACCTGAGCATCAGCAGAAACAATGATGGTTTATGGTGAAGTACCACGTTTCACGTTCCTTTCCTCTTCTGGGTAAATGCTGTAAGCGCTTAGCGGTAACACATTTGTGCTCGAGGGCAAAAAGGACCCTAGAAAGAGCTCACAGGCCCGGAAAACATTCACTTATTTACATGCCATCCTAGTTCATCTCTTTCATTGTCGCTTTGCCACGTCCCTTACGCGTGAGAGTATATATTTCATGTCCCAAACAGAGGGTGAGCTTCTCAAGAGGGGGACCTGGACTTTATACCCATTTGCTGCCAGGCCCACGGGGATGGAGTTCAGGAAGTAACTGGAATCGTGGCTGATTAAAATGCATGTCTGCCTTAGCACACAGTTATTATACTTCGAAGCTTTGAAAGACAAACTTTTACAAATGGACACATTAATATCTGCATTTGTAACCTCATACAAAATCCAACTGAAAAAAAAAGAATAAAAAACTTAGAAGAGAGGACTAGCCAAAAGGTTCTACACTAACTCAAAGAGAAAAAGTTTCCTCCAGAAGGCATCCCACCGGAGATTTTCACGGGGTAGAGCTACAAAAAGTGGTGGTAAAAAAATCGCCTCCCCTCTGACCCAGTGTCGGTCGGGCGGTTGCTTAATAACTGTCTTCATTTGCAACAATGGCCCGACAGAGGGTTTGTCTGGATGTAAAAAAAAGATCAAAGAAACCTAAAGCAAGCAGAGGCTGTGGAACAGGCACAGGCTTCTATTTGTTTGGGGAGGGGGAGGTGCCGTGCTCTTTGTGGGCTGGAGGAATGAGTCACGTTCAAACTCAAGGGGCTTCTTGGCACTCACTTGCAACATAAATGAAAAACGAAAGGGTTATCGTGGCTAAAGCGAACCTGACTGATATGCGGAATGCCACCTCTTTGCTTCTCCAGCCAGAATGTTCTGAGCGGTCAGCCAAGGGTTGCAGCCCCTTCAAAGAATTAAATGATTAAAAGTTCTTTGTATATTATGGGGGATCCTCTGTTTTTCTATGGTAGGTGTTACAGATGTGTTTTCCCAATGTGTCTTCTGAGGTTCAACTTTCTTTTGAGGCATCTTACGTCTTGCAGAAAGCCATCAAATTCTTTTCTAGCTAAATAAAACGATCTTTCCCTTTTAAAGCTGCTAAATTAAAAAAATAATTTAGAAAGAGCCCTTGCTCCCAAACTTTAAATTACACAAAATTATTCTTCATATTCTTCTATGCTTTCTAAATATTAAAGTTTTAATTTATTTACATTTAGTTATCATAGAATAAGATAGGTCTATTTTTTTCTTAAAGATAAATGGTCAGTTAGTGTGACTTCTAGAGCAAGGCATTCTTTCCCCATAAAATGTCACTTCACCAGTAAGTCAAGTTGCCACATGTACTTGTATCTGTATCTAAACTCTCTAGGCTGTTCCAGTGACCTCTTGTCCATTTTTATGCCAACACCACATATACTATTGTGATTCGGTGACTTTACAGGAAACATACATGCTAAGGAGGATGCTATGTCCCTAAATAGGCCTTTCTAATTTTCTAGGATATACCTACCATCTGGTATTCTTTTTAAAATTAAAATATTTTTTTCCAGCATGAAACAAAACCAAACAGAAACCTGGCTAGTGTTCTGGTTTGGCTGGTGCTGGGCATGTGTGTTGACTCTGGGAGGACTGCCTGGTTACGGAAGCTGACCCGGTCCAGAAAGAGGGCGCACTTGCCTTCTGCTCCAACAAGAGGAAGTCGAGTCCAGCAAGGACTCCTGGGACCACAGTGCTCACATGTGAATCCCAACTCTTGCTCCTTCTGTAATCTTAGGCAGATCACTTAACCTCTCGATTCTCAGTTTTCCTGCCTGTGCAATGGGGATGATAATAATAGCATCTATCTGATAGGGTTGGAACAAGGATTCAATGAAAACAATTCCTGGAACTTAATATGAACTCAATAAATATTAGTTGTCATTATGGTTTCCTTCCATAAGTCTTTATAGTCTGTTTTTCAAAAAAAAATTTTTTTGGTGGTTTGCCTTAAGCAAACATCAAAGACTGTCCCATCTTTAAAAATAGCTGAGAATGATGGTTAAGTGTCAATCCCTTTTACTTTGGTTAAAGTACAGCCCATAGTAAAACTGAGTCTGGACACAATGCTGGTGTGGACACTATTGCCCCTGGGGACAGCTGTGAGATGCCCCTCCCTAGCTGAGTGGGTCTAAACTTGCCTCTAGCAGGCTGGCAAGCCGTGCACAGTTTCCTTCCTGGGTGAGGCTACAAAGTCAAAAGAAGGAATTTAAAGAAAGAAAAGGCTTGGTGACTGATTTTGAAGACTTCTGATTGCTGTGTACTGAATCAAATAGAATTGTGCATTGAGCCACCGTTCGAAAAGGGTCTGTTCTTTTTTCAGACCTGCCTGGTCCGGGTTCCTTAGACAGAATCCAGAATGATGTCCACTGTACAGCTCTGCCTTTGCTGAAGGGACTGCGTTTACGCCGCATCCTATTGATTGGTTCTGCCACCGAAGTTTTGCAAAATTCCCTCAGGATTCAAACAAAAAGTCATTCCCGGAATGATTGATTAATCACTCCAGGTTTGTTTGGGGTTGTCTTTTGTTTTGTTTTTACTTTGAATGAAGAACAATTCTTAAGATTACCCAATTCATAGAATACACCCTGTACATCATGTACTTCCAATTAACTTCTTTTGAGCCTTTTATACACGGGATTCTATACACAGTTGATATTTCTATCAAAAAGGGGTGTTGCTTTGAACAGCCTCCTATTGCAACGAATTAATGAAGACTTTTAAAAACAGAATTCGGTCTGTAGGTTAAATGAAATTTCCTCGACGATCTCCCCAATTTAGCATCGCCTAGTGTTTGCCTTGGGGTGGGGGAGGAGGAGCGCCCCACGTGGATCCAAGTCATCAATTCAACAGATGAACTTTGCTGTTATGCAAATGTCCTTTGTTTTGTGCTCCGGTGAGCAAGCCACTGCACCGATGCTGTTGGCAGCGGTACAAGACCGGAGCCATGGAAGCATGTGTGTATTTACACAAAAGAGGCTTCTAAGCTACAAAACTCCCTCCTGTTTGGTTACACTAATTTCCCTTGAATGAAGTTTGTATGCCAGCCAAAACAATGGTAGTTATCCTGGCCTCGGGAGCTCATTCCCCGTAGGATGGATGAGGTGAATGACGGAGCTCCTTCCAGATCGCCCAGTAATGGGCGATTTTTATTTCTTTCCCCATCAGTTTGATTCCTCGATCATTAAAAAGAAATCTGAATTTTGGTAATTGGAACTTGTGTTGACATGCTAATCCATTCCTCCTTATTTCCCCCATCCCTTCTCGTTTGCTGATCTGTTTAAATCTGACGTGGTGGTTAAGCTAAGCATCCCACTGTGGCATTCAAAATATTTCAGGTGTGGGAGGCAGAGGGAAGTGTCTCAACAATATAATTAAGGGGATACAGGGAGAAATGAAAAACTGACATTGAATTCAAGAGAGGTTGGGCCAAAGGCCAAAACCCCGTTTCTCCAGCGAGTGCCTGAGACAGTGAGTGTGTGGATTTTGTCAGTAGGTGGCTCTGTTCCACACAGAGTCAACCCCGGGTAAAAGCCTGTCTGCGAGGAAGACAGGACACTCGGCGTCTCACCTCGGCTGCATCTGGCCCCAGCACGTGCACCGTGGGCGGCTGCACCCCAGCAGGGCGTGAGGGTCTCGTGGTCACTCCGGTCCAAGCACTGCTGTTTGTACCTCCATGTTGAGTGCTCATCAGCATGCGGTATTCGTATTTCGTCCACGGGCTGAGAGCAGCTGTCTTGTCGATATACCGCATGGAATGATTTCTTGGGAGAGTCACCAGGGCAGTGACTTCCTCCTTGCCCTGAAGCCTCCTCTCGATCGTGACGTTCTCCACCAAGCCATTGGGGTGGGTAGGGGGCTGCCACGATATGATCACGGACATTGGGGTATCAGAGAACAGTTCTGGGCTCGGGATGCCTTCTGGTGCGTCTGGGAGTGTCCACACAGTCTGGGACTCTGGCGAGAGGGAACACCCTTTCGAAGTGCAGGCTTCCACCTGAAATGCATAGGCGGTGAATGGGTGCAAATGGGTCACCGTGCAATTGGTGACATTCCCAGACGTCGTCAAAAGGAGACGGCCACGCTGGTAGACATGGTAATGGGTAAGGATGCCATTGTGCTTTAAAGGATGCTGCCAGGTGACTGATAGCGTTCTTGATCTCACGTCCAGAAGAATCGGAGGGTCGACAGGTCCGGGTCCTGGAAAGTTGAATAAATCCGAAAAGTGAGACTGCTTGAAAACTTCCCACATCTCCTCAAAATAAAGCTAACACGAGTAATGGCCGTCCTAGAGGGATATGAAACGGAACACTCAGTAAAAGCCAGGAAGCAAACACACGTGTGCCTCAGAGACAAGGGCCATGACGGCTCTGCTCCTAAGATGTACAGGAGGCACCTATCAAGTACCACAGACTTCAATTGTGATGTTCCTTTCTCGAATGGCTTCATCAAAGCCATTCCTTGCTCTTCAGGCTCATGCTTACAGAACACCACGAGGACTCGTTGGACATCGAGACATTGGAAGAGAAGCAGACACAAGGGCAGTTCTAGCCAAAGTTCTAGCTTGTGCCACCTTGATTCTCAAGAGCCCCAGTCACTAATTAGAATCAATAACGCTATCACAACAAACCCACACCGTTCACGGCTCAGGAAACTCCTTCCGCATCATTCATTCCACATCCCACATTCCGCCCCGTTCTGCTTATCATTCCCATCCGCGTTTTGCGATTCATCTGCTCCCTGTTAATGTTATCGGTGATTTCGGACTGTGCCTGTGACAGAGGCTGCCGATGGAGCTCCTTCACCCCCTGATAAATAAACAATGCACAGATCTGACCTTTAGGTTAACAGGTTTTATGCTTGCTCCACTCAGCACTCTAACTGATTCAATTATCATAAAGGTTCAGGAGGCTCCATGAATACTGAAGAAGGCCCGCCATATGCCTGCCTAGGTGTTGTGGAACGGCAGCCATTCTCCAGCCCTCCAGAGGAATTCCTTAATTGTAAATAATTTCACCACGCGACACAATCAAGTCACCTTGAAGGCAAAGCCCTCAGCCTGCGGAGGCAAAGTGTTATTTAAGCTTTACTGGGCTGCGTTAAATTCTGCAATTTGAAGGGCTGTTAAGTTTTTCAATTGAAATTTCATTTAAAATGCAGGTGCTTTTTATTATATGGAGGCTTTACTGCTCTCCAGGTACAAGCGAGAACACGGTGCAATAACACAAATCTGCTCCATCACTGATCAGTAACAGCTGTAATTCCAGAACATTTAGCATTCTTATAAACCACAGCCTGAAATCTATAAATTGCTACTACAACAGATCGGGAATATACTAGATTCCCCTTTGCTGCCCACAGCGATGTCGACATTTATGAGATTTTGGGGGTGAACATCAGAGTTTATGGAAAATCTTTAAAAAAGATACACTTGGATTTAGTCATTGTTTAAAACAGCATGGATTGTGTGTGTGTGTGTGTGTGTGTGTGTGTGTGTGAGATTCAGTGTTATATTCAAAGTTTAAGTTTTAAAGGCAACGGCTATCTCACCAAACCAGCGACTACCAGATAGCTTGTCTCAGCAGCCCACTGCCACACAGTGTGGTACACGTATTTGTCACCGACAGGACTGGTGGCCGAATCATAATTACTTTTTGAGAGGAAAGCTGTTACAGAGCGTGAACCCTGCCATGAAGCCATGTCTGACAATTTGGTAATGCGTCCTGTTTGAAGAGAAAAATCCTCAAAGTACAGGGATCTTGAGAGGGGTCCCATTTTTCGTTTCAGTCTGTTGCTCACTTCTATTTGAAAGCTTTCTTAAAGCCACGGTGACACTTCTCACTGTTGCTGCCTGTATACAGTAGCACTGGCGAGTATTACATCAAAACAGGAACGGCGGAGCCTTCCTTATTTATACGCGTCACCCAGATTCGGCTATTTCCCCAAGCCAAGCAAGTGCGAGTCCGGTGAGGCACCAATGTTGTTCTGGAAAACTAAATCTGCTGAGATTTCAGTCCAGAAAATCAATGCCGGATTCCAGCCTTTCATGCCTGACCCTGTCTCATGCATCCCCCGCTTCAAAACAAAAACATACGCTTCTAAATCAAAATAGTTTCTTTTAAGGTTTTGCCAGGGTTTTGCATAATTATTTCTCATATGTGCACTATCAAACTGTGAGCTTGTTCATGGAAAAGAAACGCATAGAGATGCGTTTTGTTCTCTGATAGGATGGGGATAAGCTTTTTGTGTCTCCAGAATAAAGAGGGGAGACAGCCATGATCCTGAGAGGAACTTGTACTTCAAACTCCGCCCCACGCACACTCTACCAGAACATGGGCTTCTGGTAAAGGTGATCTCGTATCTCGGGAATGAAGGGATGTTCAATTTCAATTTCATGATTTCCCCCCCTCAAACCCCAGCACACATTTCATTAGCTTCCTGCCCCCCTGGGTGGGTTCCCTGCTCTCATCACATGAAGGGTCCTCAAACTGGGGTGATTCAGGAGAGGGAGCCGGGAGCAGGTGAATTAGCTCCTTCGGCTAGGGAAGTGTTAAAACCTGACTCCTGGCCCTGCTTCAATTTCGTGCGTTGAAATGATAAGCCGAATCGTCTAATTCTATATACAAATCCACCAGCGTGCTCCCGCGTGGTGGAAGGGTCACCACAATTATGTAAAACACGAGTAATAACTATAATTGGGGTAGTTTGCTAATACAATAAAAAGCTCTGAACATGGGAAAAGTTATGCTCACAGCAGTAGCTATCACTTTCTAAAGTAAGAATTCATGGGTGAAATGACATGAAAAAGATGGTTATAAAATTTTAATGGAATGATAAAAGGCAAAAGTCAGCCTCTCAGCTGAATTCTTAAAATCCCTATATATCACCATCAGCTCCTTAACTGTAAAATCAATGTGGGGCATAACACGTTGTCAATGCAGCTGTCACTGCAGGCGAGGCTGGGGCGTGTGACAGCCACACAGCGCAGCTGGCTGGTGACGCAGATGCCCCCACCCAGCCCTCTTCCCGGGTGCAGCCGTTTAGAGAACCCCCTCTGCTCAGAGTTCAGGCCACGGCCTGACAGCATCCATAGGGAAAAGTCATTTCCAATGAAATGGTCTTTTATAGGAAACTATTTTGCCCATCAGCTTCTGAAGTGCAGTCCCAGCCTAAAATAGAGGGATACAATTGTTAGCGAAGGGGTCTGCTTATGTATTTTCACACCCAGGTGTGTGTGTGTCAGGAAGGGCGTGTGCATACACATGTATGTGTGTGTGTGTGTGTGTAGGTGTGAATGAACAGTTGGACTCACCCACCACTTCGGAGTGTGTGACTTTCACTGGTTGTCACGGGCCTCCCATTCTTACCCACCATGCCTCAGTGTTCCTGTTAGGTTCTCCTTATTGCCCTGAAGCAACTTTGTACCATTCTCATTAAAGACTCGCTCAGTTTAAAAGCTCTTTTCAGTCAAATTAACTCCACAAATGAATATCTCCTAAATTTGCCAATGAATGAAAACTCGAGGTGGCAAATACATGGACGCATAATTACACAGAGCAGTCCATTATATGCTAATTGTTAATGTGGCCTTTTGATAGTCACTACTGATTTGTTAGCAGAAGAGTAAAGCGAGGGATCCCATCGTCCCTTTAATCGTGGACTCTTTTTATCAACGTATTATTTATACTCCAACTATGTCCCAAAAGGATTTCTGATAGCTCCTAAGAAGAGGCTTAAATGTAATAGGACCAATACAATAAAGATGAAGAAATATGAATCTTGTGGCGATGAAAATGACTCAGTAGTTGTATCCCAAAACAAATAGGAAGAATGGGCACTACGGTTTTGCTCGAAAACGAACATTCGCCTTTTTGACAATGGACAAAACAAGAAAAAGGTATCACTCTTGTTTCGTGATACAACAGTGATACAAAGGTAACACAGGCATCACTCTTAACAAAAGGAAGAGCCGAGGGCCAGTCGGTGTGGCCATTGAAAGGATTCAGTTTGGTAGTTTGAAAGCAGGAGAACCTATATGGAAGGCTGTTTTTCTCCATTTCTCCTGCAATCGGGACGATACAGAATAAGTAAGGAAGAGCGCTCTTTCTTCCAGAATTGGGCATGTCGTTCAGTAAATGGCTATGGACCCTCCCTGAAAGTTTAGGACAGGAGATTAAATATGCTGATGTGAGAATTTAGGAAGGTGGGGAAAAAGTCCTCCGAGAACTAGAAGTTCCATATTCGGAAGAGCTTTGTGCTTTATGGCCCCCCAGTAGAAGTCCAAGAGACCGACAGAGGAACTGAGGCCAGGGAACAGCCTATTTCATCAATCATTCCACCCTTTCAAAGGATGTTCTCTTGATCCCCTGTAGCTTCTGGTCTTAGGATATAAAAATAAGAATGGAAAATAAATAAACACTTGCTTTTACTAATTCTGGAAATGCAAGAATTACAGGAGTGGGATTCATGCCACAAAAACAAACAAACAAACAAACTACGTGGTGACATGCATACAGGGCCATTTTGCTCTAAAAATCAGCTCATTCAATAATTTACTTTTTATCATGAGTCTTCTGCTATGTGTCCGACAGCTACCCATGTTGCTGTTTGAAAGGACAGGCACAGAAGCATTTGCAAGTTAGTGTTCAAAGCAATTCAGAAATCTATTTGGAATGGAGAAAGCAAAATACTGGTACAGCATTGCTGAGACTTGGACCTCGATTTCTTCATTAAATAAAATCTGATAAAAATATGCTCTACCCTTCTAAAAATATTCCTATTCTCTCACATTAGCTCACTCTCAAGATGCAGGTCAAGCCTTTAACTTCCAAAACATATGAATAAAAAGATGTTTTCTACGCCATATTAGCCATTAAATTTAAATATTCTGAAGGGCACAGATACACCTAAATAATTTGGAAAATCCTACTTTAGCACTGTCTTCATCCATTAATCAAATTTTATACCATATTTTCACTTCTCCCTGTGACAAAGGCTCAGAGTGCGTTGCTTTCACTACAGGCTGCAGATATGAGAAGAATTGTTTTCCTTTTGGAATTCTTTTTCGGTATATCCCTCCCCACTTCACCGTGAAATAGCACATGGTTGGGGCTAGCAGAAGCCTCTCTAATGAGGACATCCGATCTCCTAGCGGAGATATAAAACAGAAACCCATAGACACCAGTGGCGACCAGAGGGAAGGGGTGGGGGGAGTAAAGGGAAAAGGAGGTCAAGTACATGGTGACGGAAGATGATCTGACTTTGGGTGGTGGGCGCACAGTGCAACATACAGATCGCGCACCATAAACTGTGCACTTGAAACCTATGCAATCTTATCGACCAATGTCACTCCAATCCATTTAATTAAAAAATTCCTCACGGCCCTTTTCTCTGCCCATGAGGACTTCTCTTTGCACCCCAGCATTTGGTAGGGTGGCTACTGCTCACTTCCTGCCCAGGTTTCTCCTTCTGTTCTCAGCTGGTCGCAAGCTTGATGAAAATCAGCCTTGCTATCTCACACTAAAAATATCACTCTCATGACCCTTCTGGACACTGGGAAGTTTTGTGGCTTTGGCACAAAGGTACCTATTGATGGTCCAAAACTGAAATGTAGGTGTGAGTTGACTTTGCTGTTTCATCACTGAGCTGCTGTCAGATTTCTACACTGCAATGGGAGGAGTGGGGCAGAAGGGGAGGCATGGGGCAGAAGGGGAGGAGTGGGGCAGAAGGGGAGGAGTGGGGCAGAAGGGGAGGTGTGGGGCAGAAGGGGAGGCATGGGGCAGAAGGGGAGGTGTGGGGCAGAAGGGGAGGAGTGGGGCAGAAGGGGAGGAGTGGGGCAGAAGGGGAAGAGTGGGGCAGAAGGGGAGGTGTGGGGCAGAAGGGGAGGAGTGGGGCAGAAGGGGGGTTGCGGGGCAGAAGGGGGAACGGAGTGTGATGCTGGATGCACGGAGCTGTCAGCATGCCTGGTTTTATAGGTAATGCCTTGAAGCCTTGACAAAAACTGCTCGTGCCCAATGCCAATCACTCAGTCGTTGTCACCTCAATCGCACATCCCTTCCGAGATGGCATCCATCTCCACCGACACCCCAAACACAGACTACACTGTTGTCTGGAGTCAGGGGCCAGCGTGCGCTGGTCACTGAACCTGGAGGGGCCTACAGCTGGCCTTTGGCTCCTGGCCAACGTGCCTGACTGCTCAGTCTGCGCATGAGCAGGGGGAGGGGAAGGTCATCGGTTTTAGGGGAAGGGTTTGAATGATGACTGGGGTGTTACTGATTCTTACTTAAGGAAGATAAAGGATCAGTACTATTCACTTCAAGCCCAGGCCCTAAAAAGCACAGAGAAGGCAGTGTCTCCAGGCACGATCAGAAACCAGCAGATCTGGTTTCCGGTAAGAGGATGCAGGAGACAGGTTCGCTGAACAAACGCTGCTGCTCAAGTTGGTGCTTGGCAACATTGCGGACTTTACGTGCGAACTTCCTCCCTGCAGACAGGGGATCTGCCCCCTCCTGAATAAGCATCGCCACTGAGGTGGCCCACTGCCACCCTGTCTCTGTGGCGATAGACATTCGGAGTGCCAGAGGAAGGAGACTGTTTATTACCTCGTCCAGTGTGGTATCCTATGGAGCCATCGCCTCTGCAGTGGGTTGAATAATCATTTTCAGCTCATCTTTATTCAGTGGTTTTATTTTTTAACAACTCTTTAAAACTTTATTTGAGTGCTAGCGCTACGGGCCGCAGATCTGAACGCAGGTCGTGACCATCCTGTCAGCTTCCCCGGAGTGTGCACAACTTGCCCCTGTAAGGGCTGCGGGGACGCCGAGCCCTGCCCTGATGCCGTCCAGCCTTGCTCGGGTGCTGTTTGTCCTTTGGATGGATTGTTTTACTAAACGGCACCCTCGAGATCAAAAGCACTGGCTGTGACCTTCCTTGTACAGTACCCCAACTGGCTCCTGGGGAGAACTGGGTGAAATATTATACATGCTTGTTTATAATAGACTTTGGTAAAATAAACTTTGAGGAAGGTACACAGTTCTGATTCTATCTTATTGGATGCCTTATCCTCACAAAAACAATGTCATGAAAGGATATTGCAGAACTAGAACTAAGAATCTATATATTTAATAAACAATTGGTGTTGTTTTGAACACTGTGCCTTTGGACTGATACCTAGCTTTGCAAACATCATTCACATCTGCAGCGGATACAGAGCGAGCGTGGCAGTTGGCCAACAGAACAATATCTTCTTAGAATCCTCTGGTTAAAAGGTCTGACAAGATTAACCCTAAAAACCTCACCATTCCACGATCCTGTGTCCTCATTCACTCTGTAGCTCGCTTTACTTCTCTAAAAAGTGATACTTCCATACATATGCCTTTACAGAGGTAATTTCCAGAAAACTAAGTATTATATCCCTGTGTTCATTTCCTACATAACCTAGTAAGAACATATACAGGCAAACAAAAGTCTTCCATGAAAAACCAGACACGTCTCTCTCTTGGTTGACTAAGGCAACCCCGACCTGTTGCTAGGTTACAGTTCTCCATGGAGAAGGCTGTCCGTCAAGTGCAAGTAAAGGTACTACGACATCTATTCCCAGGAAGAGGTACTACGGTGCTGCCAGCACCCTCATAAAGTGAGGCCCATAGTTCATGGTCTTCTACCTGCAAGAATCCGCCAGAGCAGAGAACCCAGTAACATTTGCTCATAGACTACAAGAAGATAACCTTTCTGTTGCAGGTAACCTAGATGCGCCGTGAAGGACAGAATGGGGCCATCGCATAGTTTATTGTGAACCACGTCTTCCTGTCCATAAGCCCAGCCCTCTGTGCCTCCAAGCCCAAATTTTTCTTCTTTCTGAGAAGTCTAGCCACCCCACAAAAGTGTATTGTCACTCAATGTCAAGAACATAGAGAAGACTCATTGCTTGGTGGAGGACAAACTAAAAATGCGGAAGACTCCCCAGAGGAGGGGACATTTGGCCGTGCGTCACTGGACCACTCACTGTCCTCTGTCGTCATGAACGCAACCCAAGCACTGTGCGTGCTGCCAAACCCGTTGCAGGCAGCCAACCGAAACTCGTACTCCGTGTGCGGCTGGAGATCTCTCACTTCATGGCTCAGCGATGCCGAGGGGCTGGAAAATAACCTGTGGGAAAGAAACATTAGTCAGGAAGCTCCAGACAGTCAAAGAAACAAGGAAAAATAAAACCTGATTGCACAGACTTTTCAGAGAATGTCAGCACACATGTAAGGATTACACTTTTCTGTTGTCACGTGATACCTCTTTTAAAATAACTAGCCATTTGGCTGAGGGCTCATAATACTGCACTTACATGAGCTGTAAATTATAGTACTACTGGGTAAATTCTAGTCTAGGGTTGAGAATGATTGCCACGTAGAATTTGTTGAATAAGTATTATAATTTTGTAGCCTCGTGTACGCTTGTTTTATGCAATGCATGTGCTCGTGAAAAATGAAGTGCGAAGAAATCTTACTCAAACTGCTATATAAATTAAAAATAGATGTTTTTTTGAAAGCAAAGAATCATCTCTCAGGGTGTTGCTTGTTTTTTGTTTGGACATTGAAAAGGTGACCTTTATTTGTTGCAAATGAGCACTGACCTAGTAGTGCTCAAAATATCTTGGAATTTATATAATGTTATCAACCAATGTGGCCCCAATAAAATTAACTCAACCCACGGGGAACAAGACAAAGATGAAGTTATGGCTGCCCGCGTCACCCAGGCGACAGCTGGGAGGAGGGACCGAGTGGAATGCTCACTCTAGAAATCCGCGGGGGGAGTGGCTGGGCCTCATCTGGAGCTGGAACCGGGCAGAGCCCGGGGCGTTGTTGCGAGCTGGTGGGGACCAGACAACCTGAAGACTGGTCGGAGCGGCAGCTGAAAGCCTGGGAGGCAGCGCGCCATCTGGAGCTGTCGACAAGCGCAGATGAATTAGAGCAGAGAAAACCGCGGCTGACATATGCTGGGTGGGACCGGGCCGCTCCATATCCCGGGAAAACTGTTCCCTGGGATGGACGCCGATGTTCGCCACGGTCCATTTAAGTTAACATTTTCCTTCCTGAACTGCAGTACTTCCTGAGTGTTCATTTCAACGCAACTGCAGTTAGGGTCTCACTCTTAGAAGCTGCCCCCGCCCCCCACGCCACAAACAGCAAGACAAATGTACGTGCAACACATTCCCACTTGCGCTTCGGTGTATCTAACTGAACACACATAGGGGATCCCGTGAAGCAAGTACTCAAGTACCTTTTAAATTCGACTTTTGCTCAATAATCAAGCCATCCAACAGGGAAGGAACCCAGAACTTTTATTTCTCCAATTTTATTTAATATCGTCCACTGCTACTTCAAGCCCAGTACTACTTGGGAACACAAAGGGTTTTTTTGTTGTTCTTGTTTTGTTTGTGTTCATGGTTTTGTTTTGTTTTTTTTTTTTGAAGAAGGTTCATTATAACTGTATTTTTTTACAATGACAAGTACATGTGATTGGCTGAAATCAGCCCTTTCTGGCCTCAGTTCCCACCTATGAAAATACAAAAACGAAACTTCTTTCCTCCTGTGTTTCACAGACGCTGCGCCTTCTCACGGTGACGCTGAACTTATTAAAAAATGCTGCCAGTGGGGCCTACGTGTTGCTTTTCGTCGTCTGCCTGAATCTCGGGCCGGTCTTTCCCGAACTCGGGGTACCTGCTTGCTGCCCCCCATCGGGAGGCCCGCCTGAGCAGGTCCAGGAGGGTTACCAGGAGCAAGAAGAGCTAACTAAGGTCTGCTCTGCTGAAACCACGCGCAAGGTGACACTGATCACTGAATTAATGCTTCCGACAGGTACGACCCCAATGAACTTATCAGCGCGGAGTTTGTTCCAAAGCTGCTCAGGAACTCGAGAGCCAACGGAACACAGCTCTGTGGCCCTAGGGGAGTCGCAGAATGGCCTCGCCCCACTTGGCAGTTGGGTTTCTTATCTTTGAAATGCGGATTCTACTTTTGATCCAGACCAGAGACCATATAAATAAGGCACCTCATTGTGGGTCCTGGCAATTCTCAATTGTTCGTTGTCATTATTACTGTTATTTTATGAGACTAATTTGAACTTCCCTTAGAACTTAAGTGCTATTATAATGTAATTTTTTAAAGAAATATTGTAATATATAAGCTCCTTTTGACCAAGAGTTGCTAGAGGCTATTGGTGAAGGAGAGCAGAATAACAAAAACAAATACCAGGGTTCATTCGCAACTTTGTTTCATACACAACCTTATGCAGTGTGAGCTCACGTACTTCCCAGTTCAAGAGAACTGCCCGTGAGCCTGAGGTTAGCGAATGCCCACTGATGAGAATGGAAGAATTAGATTACGTGTCCCATCAATTGGTGGTGAGGGTTAGCGCACTAATTTGTTCAATAAACATTTATTGAGCCTCTACTCTGTGGGAAGCGGCGATCTCTGTGCGGAGGGGCAACAGCACTGAATGAAGCGGACGTAGCCGCTGACCCGTGGGACTTACGTGGGAATGGAGGACGCGAGCGGGGAACAGATGCGGGGGATCATGCCGGGCCGCGACAGGTGCTCAGGAGGAGAAGGTGGAAAGAAGTGTGTGGTTTTAGGTGTTTGATAACAATCCGGTTACACAGGGAGAGCGTATCATTGGGTGACCTTCGAGCAAAGACCTTGGTGACGTCGGAGAGTGGCTGCGGGAATGCCTAGACAGCGGGCAGGAAGCGCAAAGGCAGCGAGAAGGGGAAGCACTGCAGGTGCTTGAGGAGCTGACAGAGGCCCGTGTGGCTGAAACAGACCAAGGAGTGGGTGGGGGGAAAGAGCCTGGCGGGGGTGGCCAGGGTCTAGTCCTTGCAGGTCACAGTAAGGACTCCCTGTGCCATTCTAAATGGGGCGGAGGCCACTGGGGGTTATTAATAAAGGAAGTGGCATGATTCTAAAGTGATAAAGGCCACTTGGGGCTGTGGGAGGAGCAGGGACATGAGTAGACATGAGGAGACCACCTATGTAGTCATCCAGGCTGAGATTCGACTGGTGGCCGTGGGGACAGTGACGCATTGCACTGTTCAGTTGAGTGGGGTGTGTGTTGCCGAGAGGAAACAAGGGAGGAACAGGTGACACGGATGCTTTTGGTCTGACCACCCAGGGGAACTTCGGTGTCAGTGCTGAGGCGAAGAACAGTGAGGGGCGAAGTCAGCTAAGCGGGGGGGGGGGGGGGTCAAGAGTTCTGGGCTGTCCGTGTCACAAGAGGTGTGTTATGCATCTTGACGGAAACGTCAAGGAGGATTCCAGGCTGTGTGGGAGCTGTGGGTGAATGGATGGGCGGTGCTCAGTGGCTGAGGCTCCATGAAAGGAACCGGGGGTGAGAGCAGAACAGGTCTGAGGACAGAGCCCTGAGGACTGGCACATTTCTGAGGTCAGGAGGATGGGGGGAGGGTCAGTGAGGTGGGGAAATGTTGAGAGAAAGCCTGGCTGAGAAGACAAGTCAAGAAGCCATATCTCAAAACAAGGATGGCTCAACTCCGTCAAGTGTGCTGAGAGATGGAGAAACAAGAAGACAGAGCTCTGCGTTATGTTTGGCCAAGTGGGGGCATTTGGTGAGCTTGCCGAGAACAGGCGCCGTGCCAGGTGGGCGTGGCGGTCTGGTCAAAGGAGGTGAGAAGGGAGTGGGAAGGAGAGAGCAGAGGACCCAGGATGCTCAGACAGCGCCTTTGGGGATTTTGTTCTCAAGGGGAGTAGAAAATGGGGCAGCACTTAGGAGGGTGTGCGGTACTGAAGGAAGGTTTTCTAAGAACTGGAAGATGTTCCAGCACATGCAAGCTTGTTAGATCTGTGAAAATCAGTAGCAGACGCCTCCTTTAAATGGACTCGGGAGGCCCGAGGAGAGAACTTGCACAGGTCACTCAGCACACAGTACTGCCCCCAACGTGAAGGTGTGCCTTGCTTCTCCAACAGGAAGTGATGCCACCTTACTACCTGAGCAGGAAGGAGGGGTCCTCCTTGCCCAGCTATAGCTCAGCCAATCAGGGACGGCCATACTTCTGCCAATGAAAAGTCATTCCACTTTAAATTTTTCTTTTCCCCCCATGGACTCCGTTGACAATGTCTTCTCCCACACTCATAAATGAGTTTTTCTTCGTTGTTGCTCCTGACTTGTGTGTGGTTCAGCCTTAGACCACTTGTCCTGAATTGGAATTCTTTGGTGTTCTCAAATAAGCCCGTTTTGCTGAAGAAACGCCTGGCTATTTGTTATAGAAGGACCTAGAATGGGCTGGCGAAAATGCAGCAGGAGAAGGGGGAATAATTATCAGAGCCAATTCCTTGTGTGGGAGCGGGAGGCGAGCCAGTGCACACGGGGGTGGAACCGAAAGGCAATGCACGCTGGCCGTGGAGCAGAGCAGGCGCACGCGCCTGTTGTGCAGGAGTGAATGCAGGGTGGGGTGGGTGGGGGGGGGCTGCAGATGCTGAGAGACCGGTAGGCTTGCCGACAGGAAGCCAGCCAAGATCTCTTCCGATGGTGCCCATCTTCTCAGGGACCGAGATAAAAGCAAAGGTCTTAGCTCAGTGCCAAAGCGAGAGAGCAGACTGGATGCCTGGGGAGAGATGAACATTAGGAACGGTTCCCCCAGGTCGCAGAGATGTTGCAGGACTGGGAAATGCTGTAAGACCCCTGCCCGGCGCCAGCCACCCAAAAACTGAACTCTGAATTGTTGTTTAGAAGGACATTTGAGGCTAAAGATTTTTTAACTAATCTCTAGTCTGTGAACACAAATGGTTTTAACAATGATGATTTCTTATTTGATATATGTTCTTTAATTGATTTATAACAAACGCACGTACATAAAAAGACCACGTACAAAAAGGAAAGAGCAAATTTCATATAATGTATAACATATAAAGCCATGTCCCTCACTATATTCTTTCTTGTTAATATTTCTGTGCCAAGAGATATAAATTAATCAACAATCCAAATTCTGAATAAAACTCAGCTCTAACACATTATCAACGTAAAAATTAGAGTTTTAAATAGGTACGCAAACATAATCTCTTCATGTTAAAACTACATTGCTGTGCTATTAAGAACAGAAATGTTCAAAATAGACATAAAAATAATAATAACAGATCTTGAATTCTGAGTTATAACAAAAAATGTACTCCGTTAAATTGGTCACACTCGGATGATAAAAAAAAATTGCAAAATTTTTCCAAACACAGTGACCGTCTTCAATTATTTAGGCAGCACTACCCATTCTGTACGCTTTCAGTGACACTGAGTTCTGGGAAGCTTTCTTTCCCCTCCGGTTAACCCCTTTTACCCAGGCCTATTCCTCAGAGGCTCCTTAGCACCGAAGCAATAACCGGGAGCCGGCCATAATTCCACGCCGGCCTTCGTAACCGAGGAGCCGGGCATCCACCAGCGTGATATATTGTCTCCGAGATGCCGTGTTGCTCAGAAAGCTTCTCTCGAGTTTAATATGACCCTCCCGGGGCAGGCACTCCACAGACAGCCTCCTGAATCAACACGTCTCCTCCAGTAAGTACTAATCCTACATGACAGCTGGGCAACACGGCCACCGAGACCTATAAATCCACAGGAAGGCAGTGCTGAATACAATTCCAAATTTCACCTTTTGCGGGGGGGGAGGCAAAACGAATACAAAACATTAAGTGATAGGTTTCATCACAGATGAGACTACTCTCGCAGGTGAATGCATGATTTGAATAAACCTTTAAAGGACGGGTACTTGTGGACTCTCCCCCATCCAAACGACAAAACCACAAACCTCCCCCGCAAACAGGAATCTGACAGACTGTCCCAGCCTTGGCTCCATACTGATGGAGAGAACTCTAGGGAAGCTCTAAGAAGAAAAAAACAACAAAAGAGATTTTTTTCTCCACGTGACCAGTGACTTACTCAGGTTGTAGTGGCCAGAACAGTGAAGTTTGGGGGACAAAGTACGTCCAATGTGACTCTCATAGTACCAGTTTCTCAGGACAGCTCCAACTTGTTGCTAGTGCAGTGTATTCGTGTGTGTGTGTGTGTGTGTGTGTGTGTGTGCATTTCCAAGTAGTAGAATAAAATACTACACAAAGACACCAAAGAAGTCCATAATATTTTGTATTAAGTTTAAGTCTATAATAAGAGCTCTGCAATGTCCCTCTATACTTAGTTCTTTGCCGGCGGTGGGGAAAGGGCTGAACAGATGGAAGAAGGATGGGCCGCTCTATCTGGTACTCAATAGAGAGATGAGACACGACTCACACAACGGTAACACAGAATGTGGACCCAGTGTAACAAAGGTGTACACGATGGATTTCATAGGTTAGGAACTCGTGTCCCCATGTGCCCTGGATGCTGCCTTTCAGGGGGACAGGCCTGCAAGGGGCCCTGCCATGGGGACCCCTCGTTCATCTGGGTCATCACATCCTCAGCCTAATCCCAGCTCTAGGGACACCCATCAGGCCTGCTTGTGCTCGTTCCAGGCAGACGGGACGCCCCCTGCTGGCCTCACTTGGGACCCGACCCCCGCGCAGCCCAGGCTGCGATCACTTCAGCGCTGAGTCCACGGGCCTCCCCACTCAGATGTCCCCGGCCACGTGACACAAGAGAAGCCCTGACCTGTGATCTCCGGGCATCCCGGCGGGAGAGCCCGTCAGGCACACATTCCAAATCCTCGGAGTACACGTGTCCCTCTCATTTTCTGAAATAGCTACATATGAGCAGGGCTTTTAAATTCCAGTCCGCAGAATGGAAAATTAGAGTTCAGACACACATATTGAGTCGTTGAGTCATAAACAAATTGAAAACAGAAGGCAAGACTCAATTTCCAGTCACTAAACCATATGTCATTAAAAACAGATATTAATTATGAGGGATGGGCAGATGTGCGAGCACATGGACGGCCAACCTTGAGCACAAGGATGCACAAGCAGAGCGGCGTTCAACAGTGACAAGTAGGTTAAAGCGGATTTAACGTTCACCCAGTCGTCTCGCGTAATAGCTAACTTTTGGAACCTGCGCTACGCGCCAGCTTCTTTAGCATAATTACCCCTAATTCTCGGAATGACGCCACAAAATTGTCGTGTTAACTCTTGGTAACATCGGTCATGAAGCCGAGGCTCGGAGAGGTTACATATTTTATCTCAACTCACAAACTGGTGGCTGGCGGAGTGGGAATTTAAACTGGGGTTATTGAACTTCAAAGGCAGGGGCCTTTAATTCTATGCCACAAAACAGCATGTTCCAGGAGGTGATTTCTAACAGAAAAGAAGCATTAAATAGATTAAATAAGTATTAACGCAGATCATCAATGATGTTAAATAAATTAGATGTACGAAAGTAAAGGCTGGATTTATTTTCTGTCCAAGTCATAGTTTCAAATTGTACTTTCCTAGTCTTACTATTTTTGTTACAGCAGGGTCTCTGTCCCGATTGTCCCCAAAGCCCCTCACACACAGCTACCAGCGTCAATTCATTCATTCTCAGGATTCAGTCAATGCCCATAGAAATTTATGGCATGCAAAATAAACAGGTCTTCGTGTTAGCAAGAGAAGTACATTTGAAAGTTCAGTGTCACTTGTAGATATGTCTTGAAGTCGCCCCTTGACCATAGAATGTAAGAGATAGAACAACAGCATGTCCAACTGGGAGTGCAGATAGCCTGAAAGCCACCAACCTCCACCTCCCGCCAGATAAAGAATTCTTGCCTAAAACCCCCAAATGGGTGACCTGGGGCCTCTGTTTGCTCATTATCAGTGGTAGGAAAGTGGCTGCTTTGTAAGTGGCCCCGTCCCGTTATCGGGCACGTCTTATAAGATGGGTCAGCTCTTTGTGACAAAGGACTGGTAACGGTAACTGAGGGTGAATACAGTCCTTTGTCCACATCAGCGTCCTCTGAGAGGGAAGCAGGGCGGTCTGAACAGCGATCGTGGGTTAAGTGCGCGGCAGCAGGCATGCCCCGGGACTCCTCGGAACGCCGGAGGCACACAGGTGCTCATGCCACCAACCGGCACCCTGCAAGGCTGGGTCTGCATCCCATTCCCTGAGAGCGGCCTCTGCCGCAGTCACGGCACTGAACTTGAGGCCCTGATCAGCAGTTGTCCTCTGCTTCACTAAATCTCCCCACTTCGGGTCAACACCTCTGCTCCCTCCAAGTAGTTTCCATCTAATGTAATTCCTCGACCATTCTCTAGCCTTGTTTCCTGGCTTTGACCTGTCCCGGGGTGACAATGTCCCTTGGGAAATATGATGCCTTATACTTCAGCTCAGTACTCCTTCGGCTTTCCGACCAGAGCAGAGCTCGGGGAGACTGATGTTTCTTTCCACAGCACCTGTGGCTTTGAGCCTACCGAGCATCTTAATCTCGGCCTCCTTTAATATAGAAAGAAGTTCCTCAGTGCATGCAGACTGGCTGTGTGGTTCAATCAAAGTGGTCATCTACCTAAAAATGCCAGACCAGTCCTTCTCCAATGAACACGTGGAATCGGACAGGAGTGTTAGTAAAGAAGCAAAGCATTTAATTGCACGTAATATCTTTATAGACTCAGAGTATTCACCTAACAAAGCTGTTTTTGATGGATACAGAATGATATCGTTTTGGGTATTACAAGTAATACTAAACATCCTGAGTATCCTAACCAGTGCATCTTTTGGTGTGCTTTTCAGAATTGCTGGGTCAATAGAATGGAGTTACCATTTCACATATAATATGACAGACTGTTTTCTAGAAAGTTGCATTTCCTTACATGTACTCTCATAAATTAGGTATGAATGATGCATTTCCTAGTATTCCCATCAAGATAAACATTTTGGATGTGTACGTATTTGCGTGCCTATATACACACAATATATATAATATAATGATACCATTAGAAATACTATGTTATAAATATGATAATATGACAAGCACACACACATATACTGTGCAGTCTAATAAGGCAGCTAATAGGACCTACACTCTGTTGGCTGATGAAAAGCACTTTCAGTATCAAAGGCTTGAGCGTGAGGACAGCGGCGGCGGGCTACAGGCTCCGGGACCCAAGCTAAAGAGGGGAGACGCCCGCTCAGGAACGCTACCGGTGCAGCAGAGGGGTGTGTAGGACAGCGATTCTTCTCAGGAAGAAAGCACACACATCAAATAAAAACTTTGTCATAAAAATCCATCATGTTTTGTCACCCGGTTCAGTGGCAAGATGACACATTTCGGAGCGTGTTACTGAACAGAACCTGAAGACGGTCCGTCTGCCTTTGGTCTTCTGCCGACTCCTCTGAGCCTACATTTCTGAGGGGAACCCGGCATTTCACCAACTTTCCACTGCCGTGCAACGACGTCAGCCAGAACTCGGGCCAGTGTTTGCCCAGTGTTCTACAAAGCCCAGCTGGCCGCCCCACCCGGCCCCGGTGATTGTCCTGCGGGGGGTGAGGAGCTGCCCCGTGCTCACTACGAAAGCCCTAATTGGGATGGGAAGAGGCAGAGACCTGCCCTGGAACGGTCCCTAATAGGAGTGACAGAGAATGAGGGATCAGGGGTGAGCCGAGGGTGCCAGCACGCAGGGACGCCACGGAATACTAATCGCCACTGACCATTTTGAGGAATGAAAGATTCCACTCCCCGTTAGTGTCCATGTGACCAAGGCAACCTCCCTCCGCCTCCACTTCTCCTCCTGGTTGAAGGCTAAAGACTCGCTTAAAATGACTCCACAAGGCAGGTTCACAGCGTGTGTGTTAACCAGGACACATCAGACAGAGGGAAGTCATCCTCTGTTGATTTTCAAATACCCCAAAGCTGTGATTGATGGAGCTCCTTGTGCCCAGAGAAGAATAGGAATTTTGAATTTCATTAGAGGCATTATTTGTTTAACTAGAATATGGAACTGTCACTTTGTCCGACTAATTAGCGGCCCTGAAGCTGGTGGTCATAACGCCTGGAAGAATTTTTTTTTGTTAAGCCCCGAACCACCAATCAAATTTTATTCCTTTTCCTTACAGATTTCCTCGATTTAGATACTCTATTTAAGCCTTTGCTCTTGACATTTGAATTCCTCTTAGTATTCCTAAGAGAATTTCTTATTATTCCTATTATTTTGAATACCATCATATTCATCCAAATTAGTTTCTAGGCAGCATAGATTAAATTCTTCTTCCCGTAGAATCTGATTGCTTGAGCTCTTTTGTGTGAGAGTGTATCTTCAATTGGAAAAATAATTTAAAATATATACAACCAAAACATTAGTGGATTAAGTCTACCCTATTTTTAGTTCAAATATTGCCCATTCACTTCATTTACAGTAATTCTCTGAAGAATTTCACCTTTGTAAAATGAAAAATAGATATTCTTGGCATGGTGAATACATGATGTTAACAAGGAGTACATTCAAGCGAGGGCACAGCCAGTCTCTTTCGAGAGACCGCACTGAATATTTTCTTGCTGAATGTGTCTAACGAGAACAATCGTTCAAACATGTAGTTAAGGAGATAAACCACTGTGTTTTTAAGAATGGGACTCTTCCTTGTGATGCCCCTGGACCTAATATTCTGGGGCAGAATGAAGAGCCAAGCAATTAAGTGATCTTTGAGTGACTGACGAACTTCGGTCATTTAGTGATGGGAGAACCAGAGGAGATGGGTTATAATCGTCACCTTAGCAACGGGACTGCATCTACTATTCGGGTTGCCTGATGAATTACTTGACTAGCGATAACTAGAAGACCTGTCCTTACATGGGGCACCCCTTGCCTCGGCTGGCCATTACTTTCCCCTTCTCTCTTAGCGTAAAACACCAAACATGCTGCAGGGCTTCTAACAACTGGGTTCAGCTCATGGGCAGTAGAGGCAGAATCAAAATCTGAAAATAAGCAATGGTGCATATTTGACCACAATGATAATCAACAACGATGTGATTAAATGTATATGAAGGCAATCTGCGATCAGACTATTTAAGTGGGTTATTTGTTTATAGGAATTTCACCTCACGATTGCTATCCAGGACAGCATTGGTATCCCAAAGTACGTGAGATTAATACCAAGGAATTTTGTTAGTTTTAGGTTTATGAACCTGAGGGAATTCAGAAGTAGAAAACAAATGTATTAGTATTAATAACCTTCTTTAATGTATACGTAGCACAAATTGTAATGCCTACACTTGAAAAATTGCATGGTAATCAAAACATAGCTTCACCTAGAAGAACAAAGCAAGGATCACCCCTAATTTCTAAGCATCTTCAATTAATTTCAGAAATAATTTTGGGTATATTGAAGTGAATCCTTCTTCCCCTTCAAAGTTCAGTTCTAATGCTGTCTATGCTCATGGAGTCAGCAGCTGCTAAAAAGCGGAGTGCTGATTTGTTGCTACCCAATCTCCTCGCAGATAAACTCGGCAACACAACGCACCATTGTTTTGCATCCAGCAATGCATTCTATCCTTTGCACACGTGTATCACACTTAATTCTCTGTGTCAGCCTTATGAGGTACTTACTACTGTCTCTTGTCCCAGTCCCCAGAGGAGGCACAGTGAGACTGTATAACTTGGTAACTTGTTCAAGGTCATACAGCTTAGTAAGAGGAGAAATTAAACTCCTCCTACTAGGCTATATGAACCCGATCAGGCTGACTGTGAGATCCGTGTTCTTAATCACTGGCGTTTCTTTTGCTTATATGTGAGTGTGACTGTGGGTATGGGTGCAGGCGTCAGAGATAAACGGAAGACATAGAGAATGTGGCAGTTTCATGCATATCATTTCTATCCTGCATACTATTTTTTTTTCCCTTCAAGCAACCTCTAATCTCATATTTTGTCAGGAAGAATTTGAAAACGTTTTCTTTTTTCCTAAGAAGGGAAGCATTGACAGAAAAAAATACAAGTTAACTTTAGATGATCAAGAAGTTTTTGCTGGTCACAAAGCCTGGCTGTATGAGAAGACGTCCAGGTGTATTTAAAGCTCACAGGTTTCCACATAGCCACACCCACTCACGAGTACTATAAGACGACTCTGTTTGGCCATGCTACGGTCGGACATAGTAACAGAAATTACTGTATGTTTTATTAAAAAACTGTTCTTGTCTCTCTCCCTCTGCCTGCACCCCCTCCCTTTAATCCCAGAGTCTAATTTAGTTGTTGTTCCCTTAGGTACAAAGTACACAGTTCATAATTCATTTGATATAAAGTGTCAGTTTAGATTCTTGCCTGTCTTTGATAAATGAGAAGAAACCGTGTACATTTCAATTTCCTCCATGCCAGAACTACCAGAAACAAGCCCCTGCGGTGCTTCTCAAAGACCTTTGTGTTACATTAAACATCAAGACTCGGAAACTGTGGGGAAGGGTATTTCGAAGACCGACAGTACAAACACGCGAGACAGGGAGACAGCCGATGCATTTCCTAGCAGTCAAGTGATCTCTCTCAGACAGCATTTCTGATCCTCCAATTAGTCCTCACTTATAATTTAATATGCCACAACCGGTCTGCTGTTTCCTTACATTTAGCTTTGGAGGCACTTGTTAGAATCATCAAGGAAAATTAAAAGGAAAAAAAAAATCAGATGCTTGGAGATTGGTTTAATTTTCAGCCTAAATGCTGACAGTATGTGTCTATCTTGTGCTTATTGCATAGCACGCCTTCCGTTCTTCAGACAGGCAGCGGAGTTGCTATTTGCATACCACCCCGTGTCAGCGCATGGCCACTCCTTGTCCCTCACCAATGCCCACTGAGGATGGCTATGCAATAGTGACACCCCTTTTTAGGGGAACAGACTAAGACCTGGACAGGAGATCACCCAATCAGAAAATGAAAATGCTGGGGGTCACGAGAGGTGGTCAAGGTAAAATTCAGAGTCTGACAGACCCTGAGTCCATGAGCTAGACGAATGCACCGTCTGAGAGGCCGGTGTACCGGGTTTATAGGGTCAGCCCAGCGAACAAGGGCCAAGCCTGGTTCTGCGGTCACACCCCCAACCTCAGACTTCGGTGAGGAGGGGGCTTCTTCCCGGCCACCCAGAGGATTCAGGGAGCCGTTCCTGTAGTCACTCTGTTCCCTGACATGCCACACGCTTCACCCTCCGGGTTTCCCCATGCTACACTTGTTTTGTGTCTTTGTGCGACCACAGTGTCATGAATCAGAGCATGGAATTTTTTTAAAGATTTTATTTATTTATTTTTTAGAGAGGGAAGGGAGGGAGAAAGAGAGAGAGAGAGAAACATCAGTGTGCAGTTGCTGGGGGCCATGGCCTGCAACCCAGGAATGTACCCTGACTGGGAATCGAACCTGCGACACTTTGGTTCACAGCCCGTGCTCAATCCACTGAGCTACACCAGCCAGGGCATGGAATTTTTGTTTTTAATACACGGAAACAATGATTCTTTTTTTTTTTTTTTTACAAATATAGAGGCTTTCTTGCTCTGTTTCTTTTAATATAGTTTTCCAATTTTTTCTACAATCAACATTGTTAGAAAAATTAAGTCTCTCTTTGCAAGAGTGCATATTACATTCAATCAGGAGATAATACCTGTTCATTTCCCCTGAGGTAGGGAGGGCATTAACGCAGAGAATTCAGTTTTAATATAGGCCCAAAGACAGGACAACTTAGTAATTAGCCTCGATGGCACTAATGTTTTGGGCAAATGCATTTGCACTCGTTCTAAGGTATTACCTGTCCCGCATCCACCCAAAAGCCTCTGCAGCAGCAAATCAGGTCAGAAAACTCCTACTTTCTGTCACAAGTCAAAGAAAAAATGTAAATAACGATTCATGTCACTAACGAGCTAGAAGTTCAGAAAAGTAAATATTTCCAGAAAAATGAAAGGGCTCTTTTTTTCCTAAATATGAAGTTACTTCAGTATTCTCTTCACCTAATGAGAGTTGATCTTAGATAGCGGTTGTTAGACAAACATGAAAGAAGTGTGTCGGAATGCCTGGTGGACAAGTAAGTCTTCACACCCAAACCAGGAGAGGAGGGCCCAAATGGCTGGTTTCGCTGCCTACACACAGCGTGGGCTGAGTCATACCGCTTCTCCTTCACGCTTCTTTGTGAGGCTGTAAAGTCACCTGTTTCAACTGAATGTTTCCCCTCTCCTTAGATTTTAAACTTGAAGTGCTAGGATCCTGTATCTAACAGAGGACAGCCCTCTCGCTCATCAACGACAAGGTTCGGACACCGGATGTTTCATGCAAACAACAGTCCCGATAGAACTGTATGCGACACAGCTGCAGGGTTAGGCCGCACCTTCAGAGCCTCGTGGACTAGAAAGAGCAATGCACCTGTGCTCCCTTCGCTCAGAGAGGACACGCGTGGCCAGCGGCTGGTGCTTCAAGGACACGCGGAGCTCGGTGGTGACTCAGAGCCAAGCTTCCGAAGCCAGTCTTGAGGTGTGAATATGGCTTCTGCCACTTATGAGCTGCACGACCTTAACAAAGTGGTTGCAATTCACTCTCTCTTCCTCGGGCTTCCTCACGTGTAAACGTGGATGATAATAGCACTTTCCTTGTTGAGTCGGTGCGGCTTAAAGGAGTTACTATGAGTATATCCCAAACAGTCCCTGAACCTAGTCGGGGCTCCATGTGCGTGACCACTAACTACCTGGAAGAAAGCTGCAGGCACGCCTTGTTGGACTGCACCTGGCTTTACTGTGCTTCACACACCAAAGACAAGACCCGACACCTGCAAAAAGATGGTTCGCTTCACAGCGACACTCGTTTTATCACAGTGTTCTGGGATCCAAGCCACGGCAAGACAAGGTGTGCCTGCATTTTTCTCAAACAATTTCTCTAAATAAACAATCCCAGGATCTCAATTGTTCTCTGGGCAGCTGAAAACGATCAGCCTGCTTGTGGAGCTGCGTCTGTGAACTCCTAGAAGGAAAACCCTTAAGGGGGAGGTCGAAAAGCCAGCACACGGTGGGACCCAGAATGAAGACGTAACTCACTTGAGGAGACAGGTTTCGAAACCCCTGCGAGGAAGCGCAGCCACAAGACGCTCGTTAAGCAACGTCCCCAAGGACGGAGACTCGAGGTTTAGTTACGTGGAGTTCCTTGCGACAGATGCTGCATGAAGGAACTGAAGAGCAGAGGGAATTCAGCTGACAGCTTCCCCACCGTAGGGCTGATCGGTGTTCCTCGGTGCATCAAACATCGCGCCTGTTGCCTTCTGGTGCCACAGGTGGGACTCAGTGCCCGGGAGGGGTGAGCCAGGGTGTCACTCCCCTCCCCAACTCAGGGGACTTGAGAACATGCTGGCTTCCTCACACTGGACAGGACTTGGACCCAGGACACGGGGCCTCTAGATTCAAGGACGAGTGGAGCCTTGGGTCCTGTTTCCCCTACCTTCCCTCAGTGATTCTGGGTCTTAGGTCTAAGTGTGGCGCAGAGTCAGAGACAAGATCACAGAATAACTTTCCTTTGCAGGTGTTTTAAAGAGGACCTCGTTGGGTGGTTTTCAAATGTGGGTATGTGTCCGGATGACCTGGGAGGGGGGTCTCTTGTAAGTGATCGGTCCCTTGAGCCCACGCTCAGAATCTTTGACACAGTCATTGAAGGATGGGACCCCGGAGTCTGCATTGTCAACAGGCTCCAGGTACAGCGGACGCCCCTCGTATGAGACCACGCTGTGGGGACCGCGGACCCAGTTCAGGTGTGCCAGTTCAGAGGTGAGAAGCCTGCATCAGGTCAGGTTACTCCAGTCGCCTGAATAGCTAACTAGGGCACAGGGTGTCGCCAGAGCTCAGGGCTCTGGGGTGTGGACAGAGAAGTGTCTCAGAAGATTGCCAGATGGCGTGGCTCTGGGGAGCACTTTCAGGATGGGATCGGCAACAGCACAGTCTCAGCTGCCGTCGGTTCATGTCGGGTTTGCTCCCGGAGGTCCTCCCATTTGGGAGCGCAGACAAAAGCCACTCGGTGAGCAGCCGCAGCCTGGTACGATTCTAAGATGTTGCGATGCTTCTCTAAATGCGCTCTCCTCCTTTTCCTTACTCTCAAGAGTCTTGTGGTTTAAACACTTCTGTATGCAAGTGGCAGAACATCCACCCAGCCCATAAAAGGGGCTGTCTGCGGGGACAGAAAAATCTAGGCAAAGCGCTGGCTGTTGGCAGAGCTGAATTAAAGGGATCAATGATGTCACCGGAATCCATCCTACCTCCTCCTCTCAGGTCTGCTCTGCTTTCTCCACGTTGGCTGCATTCTCAGACCCTCTGAGGGGCACTGGGCCTGGCAGAAGATACAGCGGCATCCCAGGTTCAAACCCAGGGCATGCCACATGTCTCTGCTGGCTAGAATGGTTTACAGCTTCTCACTGGCTCTGAGATGGAGCTTGTAGGGTGCCCAGAGGGAAAATAGGACACTGCGGTCAAAAGAAGGGGTGAAAAGGATGAAGGCCTGATGGGTGCAAAAAAATACCCCAAAATCATAAGGTTATGACTACCCCTGGGGGCCTGTTAGTAAGCATTACTGATCTCCTACTATGTGCTCAGAGTCAAAGCACATGGTGCAAGAGGCCTGGAAAGAAAGGAGAGAAGGGGGAGGAAAGGAGGGAGAAGAATGGAGGGAAGGAAGGAAGAATGGATGAAAGGAGAGAGAGAGAGAAGGAGAGATTGAACCACACCTCTTCTGTCCGCTGCCGCCCATCCACTCATCTGTCCTCACCACGGGTGTGTACTCTAGTCCAGTGATTTCCAGCCTTTCTCATCTCCCCGCACACGCAAACCAACCACTAAAATTCTGTGGCACGCATATATGTATTTGCCAATCCGACAAAGAAAATAAAAAGAGTATGATTTTGATCCATTCACACGGGACAGCTGTTGTGGTGGCTGCTGTCATGTTTTAATTTGACAATCCAAGGGAAAAGAGGTCAGTGCCCCTGACTGAACAGTCACGTACTGCGTGTCCCACAAATTCTCGTGGCGCACCAGTGTGCCCCAGCACACGGGTTGAGAATCGCTGCCCTCGGAGATACGCACGAAACACACGCGGGGAACATGGAGATGAAAGGCAGCGTGTAAGCTTCACCCTGATCATCGAGGTGCCAATAGGATCGCTCTCATGACGTAGGTTCTGGGCACCCTCACGTGTCTGGTTTCATTTGTCCCAACGAATGAACGAACACAAGAATCACAGAGGTGGTAGTGCATCACTGTTGTCACACCTGTTCTCCATGACGTTTTTACAGCTCTCCAGAGCCTTTAGTCTCTGGGTGAGCTATACCTCTGAAAAGAGACCCAAGACCCAAGAATTTATTCCAAGTTCCTAAGGCAAAGAGATAAAAAACACGGACTTGAAGTACCTAGGATACATTCAGAATTTGCCTCACTTTTGTGAAACTTTGTTCGGACAGGAAAATACTCACAGAATTTATGCGAGTCAGGCACAGAGTCTGTCAATGATAATGAAGGGCAAAGAATAAGATATTATTTTTTAAAAATAAAGCAAAAATTTCTTTAGGGCACCATAAGAATTCAAATAAAACTTTGAGTTGTTTTCAAACTGCCGAGCCAGTCAGACAGATGTGATTTTTTTTAACCTTAAAGTTATAGATAAACCTTTATTCCAAGATAAAAAACAGAAAAAGAATTTACTTTTTCCTTTTTTTAAAATGGGATTTTAAAAATATCAATGGAACTAAAAGGAATAATACTTTCCACCCCTTTCCCCTGATAAAGTAGGAAAATGTGATTTAAAAAAGTTGGGGGGGTCTCCCTCTCTTGCCCCAAGGTGTTCTAAAAATGGCAGTTAACTGTGTGTGTGTGTGTGTGTGTGTGTGTGTGTGTGTTTATAAGCCACGGGAGAGTATGCAAATGTGGGAAGCAGGCAGCCCTTTGCTGGAGGCACAATTCAAAGTTTCTCCCGTCTCCTCCATGGCTCAGAAGTTTATTCCTTTCTAAAGTGTTTTTATAAACAGGGAGTTCATTGTCAAGACAGTGAATATGAGGAGTGAGGAAAAATTCACAAATTATAAAACAGAGATTTACCAAGACAGGCTCTGTGCTAAGCACATTATATATACCGCGCGGTGTAATCCCGGATCAGGTAGGAATTATCATCAAGCCTATTTTACGGATGAACAAACTTAGATTCAGATATATTTGTGGATTTGCTCATAATTGCTCAGCCGGTGAGGCAAAGAAGCAGAATCAAAGCTAGGTGTGCAGAATTCTAAAGTCTATGCGTTTACCATGTGCCTGAGTGCCACTTCTCAATGGATTTTACTACTTTCCACCCGTGTTTTTCCTGGGAAAGGAGACCAAGAAGAGATCAAGTAAATCGAGTTCCAAAACAAACCTCTCATAATCATTCTGCCTTTCTCTGTCTGTGATTTCCTAATAACATACGTTTGTAAAAGAAACACATTCCTCAAGCTTAGTATTTTTACGAAGCTTGTGGATTTTAATAATGCTCCTCAATTTGAAGCTATGAATTGGATCTGCAAAACTGGATTAAGTTCCCCAACTGAGGTGGCCCTGAGTTGCTTTCACTGTTACTACAAAGCAGGTCAGAAAAAAAGATAAATAGAATAAAACTATGCCTTTTGCAAAAATATAAAACTTTCATAAAAACCTCTTTCGAGCTCACCAGTATGGGATTTGTCACTAATCATTTTAAACTATGCCCTTTTATGCCACTTCTGTCTCTCTTAGCTTTCTGAGCACTTCTTTGATGTGACAAAGACGGTTTCAGACAAGATTTGAGTTCATGTGCAGAGAAAAAAAAACCCGGTTTAAGTCTGGAGGCAAAATGCGGTGTATTTAAAATTTATATACTCCATAATGCCTTTGTTCTGAACTTGAAGATCCTGCAAAACTTGTGAGCTTCTTCGCTTCCCTCCTCTAAGCTCATTTGTTCTTCCCTGGCTTATTATCATGCAGCTGTGGCTTTAACTGGTGGCTCCATCCTTTAACTGCATGCGGAGTCATGGCTGACCCTTTCTGATCAATTGCCAATCCATACAGGTTTGACTGATAAAAGAGCCAATTAGATTTAAGCAAATTAAGGGACATCACCAATGTCAACCACTTATTAAACTGAATGCTGAATTCCATGCATACAAAACACTAATGCACCGAGCCCCATTAAGAGCTGAAACCCTAACCCCATTAGTAGCTCCAGGCCTCGAGGGCCAAGAGGCCACAGGGAAGTTTCATATTTATGGATTAACATTTGGATTCCGTTTTTATTTTTTTTAATTCTTTGCCTAGAACTCTTGAACCTGCCCTCTAATGCTATTCAAGAGCTCTGATGAAGTATATTCCTCATTTCCAGGAGTGCCTCGGTGCTCAACTTGAACAGTGTGTTATAACAAACAACCTGAAAATGTGGTTGCTGCAGAAATACAAAAACCTGAATACACAGATGGAGGGAGGGATATGCTGCATGATTGGAAGGAACACAAATTCTCCGTTTGACCAAATACTCTTTCAAAATAATTTTTAAAGTAAAAAATGTGCGCTCTTTGAGATTGGCCACTATATGCTTACTGAGATACTGGTTTCATGGCTTCATGGTCTTAGTTTCCATTTCCCGAATAACCTGTGTTTATCATATGGTTTAATCTTGTTTCTCTTTTCCTTTTTTTTCTCTGGGAGGGTCAAAGTTACTTTTATTTTTTAATAAGATTAGTTTTATTGAACAATAACTACAATGAAACAGGAAGATTTGATAGAATCAACTAGGCTTTGAAATTAGGTGTTTTGGAGTTTATTTTTTTTAATTCTGGTTTTATTAAGATATAACCAGTATTCAAAAGATGGCACATCAATCATATTTCTGTCCTCATTTGAAACATTCAAAAAGCTAATATCAGCGTGGGCTGTGAACCAGGCATCACAGGTTGATTCCCAGCCAGGGCACATGCCTGGGTTGCAGGCCACGGCCCCCAGCAACCGCACATTGATGTTTCTCTCTCTCTCTCTCTTTCTCTCTCCCTTCCCTCTCTAAAAATAAATAAATAAAATCTTTTTAAAAAAGCTTATATCAAATAAGATGTTTCATAACCATCCACTGAGGACTGTTTCGGACCGTGTCCCTTCGTGTCTCCTTTTCTAAGTGCCTCTGTACACCAAGGTCTGTTCTTCCTGCGCCCGCGTAAGAGAAATAAGCCCTGTAGGGGAGGACCCTGAGTGAGGAGTTGGTGCAATCTGCAAGGATCTCTTAGCTCCCATCCCCTTGCCTTCCTTACAGTCTGGCCCCCCAACAGCCGGTGGCTGAGGCTGGCGTCCCTACCCTGGGCAGGTCACATTTTCCACAGCTTGGTAAATAGGAGGTTGCTCAGGGAGGAGATGAGGCCTGGGAGACCTGAGCAATGACAATCATAGAATTAAGACTGGTAGGCAATTCAGCTGTCTTGGCTGATGGATTCCTTCATTCACTCACCAATTGTCCGTCTTACACCTACCACCTGTCAGGGTCGGTCTAGGTACTGAAGATAAACAGGTAAACAAGAAACGGTCCCCATCGGCTAGGACCGGGTACCCTAGGATTGTCCCAGTTGGGTTGGACAGGTATTCTCAGTACAATGGGATTCCACCCAGTGACACAGGCCAGAGCTCAGCCTCGCTTGGGGAAACGTGACTTTTTGATGGACAGATGGCTACACTGAAGCCTAAAAAATGAGGAGGATTTTTGACCAGATCAAGGGGGTAAAGGAAACTTGAAGTCTGATAGCAAACCTTTGATAAAGAAAAAAAAACCCAGCATTCTTTTACCCAAATCTTCTATTATTATGTTTTAAAACACACAGGGAAGAAAACAAAGGGCATTATCATTACAAATCTTGCATAGTCAAGCATGGAAACATAGTAGGAATTCCACATCACCATTAAAACGAGAGAGATCTAACGCTGAAATCATGGAAACGGCCATAACGGTAACAATCCGAGTATAATGAAAAGCAAATAGCACATAGCACCCCTTCTGCCCATGAGTCGGTTCGCTCCTCTGCATCTCGGTTCATTTATTATTCATTTCGGTATGAAATGCAGTTCACTGGACACAGGCATGGGAGATTTCTTTAATAACTCTCAGTACTAATTTAATTCTACTTAAACACACATATCCTCGTGAATGCCACATGCTTTTCAGCATGATTTTATGTGTAAATCAGGATAATATGTTTTCAGATCATTAGGTAAAAGGAAGCATGAACTAAAACCTATTTAATCAATGAGGTATCACCTTTCAACTGCCACAAGGTCATAAAAAAGATAATTTCGAAGCTATAAGTTTCCTAATTGTAATCAACAACAATCTAATAATGGGGGGAAAAAAGTCCATCCTAATGGCTGCAATAAACTTGGGCAGATCACAGTCTGCCTTTGAAGGCATCTCGCTCCTGCATTCGGGGAAGGGCCATCGCTCCCGGTCTGTGTCTGAGTGCACGGCGGGATGGCCGCACGGTGCCCAGAGCACGGGCCCTGCGGGGCCCCGGGGTAACGAGGAGGGCAGGCGTCCACAGGGGGCAGCGGAGCTAAGCCTCAGCAGGCCGACTCTACCCCACGACAAACGGTGATTTAGTTTTCCCCTGCCTGCATACCGTTAGCCCTTCTAGTAACCCGGATGGACAGAGCCACACCATGTGCACTGACTTAGCAACAGGCAGGAGCTTGCTATGTTTACTGAATTCTGTGTGTGTGTGTGTGTGTGTGTGTGTTTAAAACAATACTACAAAATACTAGACTGTATGTTCTTAAACACATAATCAATTAAATTACCCGTATTTTATGAATGTGATATAAATTACAAACTGTCTAAATCCATGTGAATGCTATAAAAATAATATATAACTTACTAAACATTCCAAATCCTGTTAAGAAGATATTACTATGTAATTTAAAAAAAACTGTTACATCACTGATGACTCTTTAATACCTAAATGTGAATAAAGCATATTATGTACTAAGCTACGGAGTCATCACAACTTTCTTTTCAGCACGTAGGGTTAGAGTCAGAAAGGGAAGATCTGAATGGGCGAGCTTTCTTCTTTTGGTCTCAATTCTGAAATGAACACCTGTGGGACTTCAGCTCCCATTGTTATGACGGGCTCGTGAAATACGACACTATTTCAGTTGATTGGCCCCCAAAGTCTGTTTCAAGCATTCTCTTCTTAAACAACGTGGCTCCTGCAGGTGGGAGTGGCAAGTGTTTCAGTAAACGCCCGTTCATTGAAGGTACATAACAGTGAACCGCTTTTACAACACAGCGGGCAATGAATCTTTGCTCAAGAGAGGGGTTCCACAGGGACTGCGGGAGAACCCTCCTTTCCCTCCAGTCCCGGGGCCTTTCTGGACTCACTTTAGACTCGCTGTGACTGCAGACAGATTTTTCCAGCCCTGCAGATGCCCGTTAACAAGGTACTGACACTCTCCCTCCGTCCAGAGCACATCTGCTCCCGGAGCCGGGCTGCCGGGCGGACACCGGGTGTCCTGAGGTGCTTTCCTGCGGTATTTTCAGGAAACGTACGTTCCTGAACACACGGTTCAGAACCACGCTCTACTCTCCTGGGGCGTGATTTCTATTCGAGGGCTAGACCTGTTGGTGTCAGATGGATTTTTCTTCTTAGTAGTCAATCCCACAAATAGTTAAAGCTGGGTGGAATTGAAACAGCTCAAAATAATAATTCTGGGTAAGCTAGGTACTTTTTAATAGAAATCATTAAAATAAAAATATCCAGATTGTATCACATTTCACATATGAGCATGACAATACGGAACTGTAATCACTAAGATGTGGAATTTAAAGGTATTTTTCCCCAGTGGTGTGAGTAGAGTTTTCCTATTATATTACCTATACATTGTCCATTGTTGCCAAATGGAAAAGTTTAGTGATAGCCCTGGCTGGTGTGGCTTGGTGGACTGAGCACCAGCCTGTGAACCAAAGGGTAGCCAATTCAATTCCCAGTCAGGGCACAGGCCTGGGTTGCAGGCCAGGTCCCCAGGAGCGGGTGTGTGAGAGGCAACCGCGCATTGATGTTTCTCTCCCTCTCTTTCTTCCTCCCTTCCCCTCTCTCTCTAAAAACAAATAAATAAAATCTAAAAAAAGAAAAGTTTAGATACACATCTAAATTACATCCTCAACATACCAGGGACAAAAAAAAACACTTGTGTTAGAAAATTAAAGCTCAAATTGAATATATAAGCTTTGCATCTAAATCAAGTCTCAAACAAAAAAGCATTTCACAATCTTTTTAACATGTATAAAGTGAGAAATACATGTGTGTTTACACACACACACACACGGTATGTGTGTAAGCCTCAACAAAACAATAAAATAATATGAATAACAGGATCTGCATGAAACAATCACCCAATCAACCAGTCGTACGAGTGAGCCGCTAAGTTCTAAGAAAATGAATTCCGACAATGAACAAGGGGTGCTCAGCAGAGACTTAATGTAACTGTAGACAGCCAACGTCGTTCTCAGACTCACCCCCTGGTGGCATGACGAGCATAGTGGGATCGCTCAGCAAGCTGCCCCGGGCACCGGAAGCATTCACGTGCACGGTGTAGTTAGTAAAAGGGACCAGCCCGGCGACAGGCACCCAGACGTCAGTCTCTTCGCCACTGTGCACCACTTTTGTGCCGTGCAGGAAAGCCCAGTTATTATCTGCTGAGTAAAAAAGAAACATTTAATTCTGTCTGTGTTTAAGGATTCTCTTCTGCTATTATGTAAACTTTCACTTGAACTCCTAAATATCCAGTACTAAACAGAATTAAACTGTCACCACCGTAAAAGGCATTATGTGCACCTACTTTTATTCCACTATGCTGCAAACAAAGTGATATTTGATAACACACAATGAATTCTAATTCATTCATCACAGGGACTGAAATTACTGGACTGATATCCTGAGACAGCATAAAGCCGTATCCCTTATATAATGCAGAGAGTAAACATTCTGCATGGATGTGTCCATTAATCCCTTGAAGCATTATTTACAATTTGTTTCAGGGATTCTCAAATACTCGAATTTTCTGTGACGTTCAGACTGCGAGGAAATCACACTCTTTCCCCCCAAATAGAATGGTTGTGGACATACGCGTGAATAGTACAGTCAAATATCTGTGTCAGAAGTCTTAATTATGGTCAGTTGGGGTGATGTCTGCTCATTTTGCTCGAGAGACGGGTTGACTGCGTTCTCCCTACTGCCTGCTCACATCAGAATGGGTCGGAAGATCCCGGAAAGCCCCTGGGGACGGAAGTCCCGTGAGTCCACGCGGACCCGGAGGGGTCGCTTTTCAGCTCTTGGGGAAAATGCAGAGGCCGCCTGGCTGTAGAGCGGAATCCCTTTGGGTGTGTCCCCACCGACCTCCCCGCCCCGCCCCTCATCCTGCCAAGGCCTCTGCCAGCCCACGCTTGAATCTCAGCGAGTCTGGGTCACAGGAACACGCTGCTGCCTGCTAACAGGGAGTTTTGTCTCCTTTCCTAGTAGCAGGGTTATGTCCAACGTTAAGGAGAATGAGAAATTAGACTTAAATTAGAAAAGGGCCCAATCCAAAAATTGTGCTGTAACATTTATTTCACTTTCAATGTTAGGTGCTTCACTGAAAAATTTACATTTCACAAGTTTTTCAAAATCATGCTTAATCTTAGTGCATTTAGTTATAATTACTCTTAAAACACCCCCCCCCATTAAAATAGTAATATTTACTTCAAATAGCCTTTTTCCTTTGCCAAACCATTTACTATATTTACCCTCAATCTTCCTCAAAGGGAATAAGTGGTACTCAAGGGCTAAAACACAGAAATAATCATTTCTATTCATTTTTAGTGAGACGAGATGAAGATATATTCATAAATTATGAATGGTTTTAAGTTCCTAGTCTGGAAACAGACAATTCGCAGCTATAGATGCATAACGTACACTAGCAGGAAGTCCTGAAACCTGCAAAGCAGCCTTGAAAACTTCCTGACTCACCGAAAAGACACTCCCAACCTGTGCTGGGTGAAGTAGCTTTCACAGGTTCTCGACAGCTAGTCAACTTCATTCAACCCAAGATTCTTGGCCTCTCCAACTGCATGCTGGGAGGAGCCTTTGCTAGGTGCTTGCAACAATATGCTCAAAATGCATGAAACGTACTTCCTGCATCCAGGAGACCTGAATCACTTCTAACCATTGAATGGGAACCAAGAAACGTGAATCACTTCTAACCATTGTCTAAGAAAATGACATTTGTCACATCGGAAGCCTCCTTATGTTCTCACAATGTACAGCTCCGTGGAAGCCTTTTCCGCTACAGCTGAAGCCACTACGGCTGCGGTCCTGTGCCCAGCTGTAGAACTTCAAAAAGGACACCTCATCCTACCCAGGCAGGTGCCCCACTGCCTTTGTAGCAGTATAACTGTGGCCATCTTTCAAAAGATTGCAAATTGCAAAAACAGTAATGAAAATACTAAAATTAAGCCAAGAGAATGCAAATTTACAAATTTTTCACTAGGTGCAAATGTAAGATTGATGAGTCAACATCTACACTTATAATACTGGCTGGCTTCTTTTCTCCCCTTGCAGTTGGTTGGTTTTCGAAGCGAATTTCTAGCTGTAAAACAGCCACTGTTGCCAGCTTTGAAAATGGCATGGCAGGGGGAAATATATTAAATACCACTTTATTCTAAGTTTCCCAGATAACATTAATACACGGCAATTATACAATTAGTTGTAACATTGCATTCTAATTATAGAACAATGATTACTCAGTAATTATAAGAAGTATATAATTACTCAATAATTATGAGAAGTATGTAATTACATAAACCATTTTGTTCGGCTCAAAAAAGAACTTGTACATCTCCAAGAAGCACGCAGCTGTGACACACAGCTCCATTCACAGACCCACAGCAACTGACAGGGTTCCAACCTGCAATGAAACGCAAAATCTCCAGCTCCAAAACCAAAACAGGGTCGGTGGGTTTTGGCTTTCCCTCCATCTCATCCTCCCTGCCCTCAAGCACTCCCTTTGAACTTGACCTTGACCTTTGAATGTGGGCTCTGAGATCACTGGAAACAATTCTTAAAATGGAAGTCCTGTGATTCCCCCGTCCTGCAAGGGCATGCTCTTTCGCTTTTCTCTGCATATGCTCTGCTGCCAGCGGTCTGGAAAATGCAGTCTGGGTGGTTCAGCCTCAGGGATCAAGGTGGAAAATGCTGACACGATAAGCATTTCCTATCACAGGTGAGCATTCCTGTGGGGTCGGCTTCTGCGCTGACCCTGTTTGTGAGTGAAAGTGCACGGTGCGGGCCTGCTGAGGCTTCCGTGCTCGGGAACCGCAGCTCCGCATCACCTCGCCCCAGGACCCCGGAGTCCAAAGTGGAATTCCTCTCTTCCACCTTCTCCGGCTGCGCCCTGCACCCTTGGGCTCTAACGGAGGCTTGCACCGGCTCTCTGGGGAATGCTCCCGTGTTTGCCTGCATCAAAATCACATGGGGATGCTTAATAAACAGGTACCTCCCGAGCTCCATTCCAGGTCTCCTGAATGAGACTACCCAAGCGTAGGGCCCAGAACTCACTTGGTGATTCTCTTCCTGCAGGAAGAACAACTGATCTGGGGTTATTTCGTCCATGTTAAAGCTAGTCTTTTTCTCCTAAATTTTATTTTTCAATTACAGTTGACATTCATCAGTATTCTGGGTTCGTGTCAAGCATGCAGCATAGTGGTCAAACAACCATAATCTTTGCAGAGTGCCCCCCCCAATGTTTTAGGTGTCCACCTGGCACTGTACCTCGTTATTCCAGTGTTGTTGACTGCATTCCCTGTGCTTTCCTTTACAGCCCAGGACTATTTTGTAATTTAGTTCTAATCCTTTCCATTTTTTCACCCAGCCTCCCAGCCCCCTCCCTCTGGCATCAACCAGTCAGTTCTCTGTATCTATGAGTCTGTTTCTATTTTGTTTCTTACAAGCCAGTCTTAGAGTTATAATAAAAAATTATTTATTTTGCTTCCTAAATCAATGAGGTCATATTTGGCATCTTATTAATTGATACCTTCAGATTCTAGCTTTGGCCTATAAAATGTTTATTCTATTAGTGAAATAACGTTTCTTCAGAGAGTATAGAAAGCTAACTCTTAAACCAAGTGTATCTTTATGGACTACAAAATCTAGTTCAGTTGTTTGATAATACATTTTAATATGCATAAAATAACTTAAAAATGAGTCCAGATTACTGTATACCTGAGGACAATAACTTCAGGATTTCTGATTTAAGTATTTCTCCTCCCTCCCTGATGGAAGATATAGGGAAAGAAAGATTCTTTGACTATAGGCCAACATTATGCATCACATGAAGAAAACACATTTCATAGAGGTCACATAAATTTTAAACAAATTCCTAGATACTATTTCACAGTAACAGAATATGGAGACTCCACATTCTAAAAAAATTTTTCAAAAAGGTTAATTCATGCATCCCTACTTTTCTATCTTATACTGAAAAAAAAAAGTTAAATAAAGGAACAGCCAAAGTAAATCTCCTGTCCTACAGCTTTTACTTGCAAAAAAACTTTTTCAGCTTCAAATAGGAAGTCAGACTAAAATGTTAACATTTAGCCATGTCTATTTGATGGCTAAGATCTTCCTGTTAACATTCTTATTGGTTGAACAATAGGTTATTTTCTATACGATGATTTTAAGCAAAAATCTGCATAAACAGACAGCTTCCCATGTACGATGCAGGGATGCGTGTATCATTGCTGTCCGGGGAATTTCCTCCCGTTGGGCTCTCTAGATTGAAATAACATGAATGGGTACTCTTTCCCATTCTTGTTATAATCATTGTCACAAGAATGTTAATGCACCATATATTCCATAATTTTTTCCCTCTGTGCTATACCGTCCTGACCTTTTCAATATTCTGTAATTTGACTGGCTGGCCATTTCAGTTCTCTCCTTTTTACAGCCTTATTAACTTGTGGGAAAGAGGTGAAATGCACAACCAATCCGAATACGTAATACTGCAAAGGTCAGCGTAGACCTGTGCGGTATCATCGCACGCGGAAGACTGGATGCCAGGCATTAACATCCTGATATCTTATTCATGTGACAAAGACGGTAACAAGAACAGAAAATGGCACAACATGAATCCGCTCTCGTGACAAAGATGATAATGAGAAATGACAGCGAACAAACCAAACTGATTCTTGTTACCGTGTGAAGATTTTACATGTCAGACCTGGTCCTGCTTTGAGTTAGCCTCTCCCTGAATCCAATTACACCTTCAGGTAGAAAACGCATGGACTAATTTTCCCACTCCTGGCTGTAAAAAGGAAAAGCTAGACTTCTCCTGTATTGAGGTCTCAATTTCAGCGTTGTTGAGCTCCATCCTGCTATTACAAAATTCTGCCAATACTAAAATCAAAAGACATCAAATGGCAAAAAAGGGCCTTTAATGTGAGCTAAGAATTCGAGTTCACTTTAGATTTAGAGAGCACATATTAATATTTAAGCTACCTTTATTTATTCTTTCTAAGGATATCATTTCAAATTATATTACCCGAAGGCAAGCGTGTCCTCCAAACCCCATTGTTCTAATAGGTCTCACGTTGTAGAAAGATGAAAGGTGCCAGGTATTTATTTAAGTTATTACACGGTTAAAGGCACCTATCCCTGGCCTTAATTTTTCGCTAACATAGAAAATATGTGTAATACGTACCTATGTAGCTGTTTCTCCACGGAACGTTTTGAAAGAAAAAAAAAAGTAACCCCTGAACCACTTAGGGCTCTGAGAAAAAAACAGTGCTCTATTAATGCATCATATTTCTTACCATTACTGCAATTACTCTAATGCAATTTTTAATTAGTTGTCATCTAGTAAAAGCTGTCCTGTTTTGATTCCTCTTTCAAGCAGTCATTTGGCTGGAATGGCGACTGTAGTTCAGGGGACACATACGGTGAATATTTCATCAGCGAGGAAAGGTGGAGTGTTATGCTAGGTGAAGTAAGTCAGAAAAGGACAAGAATGTACAATTTCACTGATACGTAGGATGTAAAAGAAAAAGCAACAAATGAACACCAACGAAACAAACACACTAAATCCGTAGATACAGACAACAGAATGCTGGGGAGAGCAAAGAGGATTAGGGTTCCAACACACGGTGATGGCAGGGGACTGAACTTCGGGTGCGAGCACGCAGCAGAGTACACACATGTCCTGTTAGGAAGTTGTGCACCTGAAATGTATGCAGTGTTATTAACCGGTGCTACCCCAATAAAAAAGGGAGACGGTAATGGTACTAATTTTGGAAGCTCACAGTAAAAGAGAGATGTGATAAATTCATGCTTAGCATAGCACAGTTCCTAAGTCTTCTCCAAGGGGAAGAAATGTAAACCAGGGAAATCCTGGGAACTCTTACTGATCTCCAGTCTAAAGGGAGATGACGGAGTCAAGTTCGCAGAGACTGGAAGAGCGGTCAGGACCGGCTGCCCTGCTCGGCACTGTGCTGAGTTAGGGGAAGGAGCTGATGTCCACAGGCAGTGATGGAAGCGAATGAGTGCAGTGAACGGAAAGGGCATTTACTTGGATCCGAGAGCAGACAGAGAAACTAGGTCCCCCGGGATTCTGCCCAGTACATCGATTCATGCCCTGTAGTTTGCTCCCCTTCCTCCACCCCCACGTGAGGTCTACAGAGGAGGACCTTAATAAATAAGGACACCCAGTTCTTGAAGTTTTGGTTGGGGGAAGACGAACAAGCACCAGAAATGAGAAGAAGTAGGCTGTGTTCGGAACCAATGCAAAGTCTGGACAAAGGGGACCATGCAAGACACAAGTGCAATGAGTCTGAAGGAAGAAATACCATACTACACACACACACATACAGGCAGCCGAAAGGAAAGAAAAGGTCCCGACATAAGACCAATGAGTCCTGCAGCTCTGGGGGGAAATGATACGTGTCTCCCCTAACCTGTAAAGAATATTGCAGAGCCAGAGAAACAAATTGGAAATCAGAAAAAGTCATTGGTATGTAATAAACAAGTTAGAAAAGGCAAGGAACAGAACAGAAACAGCTGAAAACTAAATGGCGTAACAGAAAGTCTTGAGATGATCACAATCCCTGCATAAGAAAAAAGATTGAGACATTGTAACAATCAGAGAGATGATGGTAGACATACAAAAAGAAAAGTATCAGAAATGTAATTTAGATTTATTATTTATTTATTTTTTTTGCTAAGTGATTAAAGCTCAGGTGTGCACTTGACCGCAGGGTTGTCAATCACGTAAGTCTGTGTGGGGACTGAGAAGGTCGATGGAGTGAAACAGCGACTGAGGGTCAGGGTTCAAGTTCAGGTTCTTCTCGATGACCCAGCTGTCTGTGGTTCCACACGAGCCTGACTCTCCAGCCCTCCTGACGACTTTCTGAACGGCTCAGTTTTCTACAGTAACTCCTTCTGACTTCATTAAACATAATTTCTGTTATCTGCCACCAAAAAACCACCCATAAAATGGAGAATGGAAAAGTGATATTCACCATTTGTTAATACTGGTTATCTATATAGGTGGTGGGGTCTTAGTAAATATTTATTTTTCTATAGGATGTGCATTTTTAAGTCAGCATGCATAATTCTGGAAAGTCAAAAGAATCTTGAGAAGGTTGAAATGTCCAGAGAAAATATATACACTGCATTTACATTTATAAATTACTTAGAGTAAAACCAGGGATTCACAAACGACTCCCCACAGGCCAAACCTGGCCAGCTGTCTGTGCTTGTAAATAAAGTTTTATTAGAACACAGGACAGGCACCGATACTTTCAGATGTTGTCACACTGCTCCAGCATATTGAGAAGTTACACCAGAGACCATACTGCCTGCAAAGTCTAAATGTTTAGTATGTGGCTTTGCAGAAAAAGTGTGCCAACCTATGAATTAAACAATTACACTGACAACCTCTTAAAAATGTCCTGCCTTCCTCAATAAAGAGAGCCATTTCCAATTTCTAGATTGATTTTCTTGAGTAAACTCCTTTTTAAAGAGTGGAACAGGGTATGTGGAAAGAACATTTTATTGACATGACCCCATCTTATGCCAGTGCCCTGTATTGTCATTAATGCTTTGAATGTCTTTCATTATTCAGCAGTTACAGATGCAAATTACTGAAAAGGAAATAAGCAGGGAGAAAATACGCTACAGATGGTCCCTCATCCCACGGGCCCAGGAAGCCTGCAAATGGAAGTCCGAGCACTTTGCTCCGAGTGTGGTGATAGCTGCCGTGCCGAAGGCTTCACCGGAGGGACTAAAGAGCAATGGACGACTCTTTGGCGGAAGAAGGGCGAGTTCACCGTTTCAGCTGCTGCCGAAAGACTTTGTTAGACTTCCAGGGGTAATGTGCCAAAAACACAGAACATCTCCTCCCTAAAGATCTTGGTGAAAACAAGTAAGTGGCTAAATAAGGCTGAAATAGTTGCAGGAAGAGGAAAATGCCATGTTAAGACATCCTTAGGTTTTATGTCAAGGAAACAATCAGATCAGCGCACCAAATACTGCCGATTCTAAATATAAGAAAACGCACTACAAGAAAGGCTTCACTGTGCCTATGCAAAACTTTGGCTTTAAGAACCAAGAACAGGTGGCTGGAGTCAGAGGCAAGAGAACTATAATGTGGTGCCAGGGTCCCAAAATAAGCATTCAGTGTGTAAAGGATCATAAGATATACATTTGTTTGTAAAGCAAAAACGGTTTGATGTATAAATGTTGCCCTCCTGAGTGACAACTTCGTCAATGTGGCTAATTTAAAGTTGAACCGTTGCCTTGGACCCCCTCAGATGGTGGCTTCCCAGTCTGCAGAATTACAGAAAGAAAAAGAGCCTGCTCGCATCCTTTCAAAGGCATTGACTCACCTTGCCTGTTTTCTTGCCTTCACCCTAGACCAACAACTACGGTGCACTAAAAAATAAAGGTGGGAAAACAGGTAACTTCTCTGTCCAGAGAAATGGTTCATCATGTACCTAAGGCAGCCTAAGCTTGCAGTTTATAGCCACTCATCTTATAAATTTAAAAAAAGTGGAGTTATTTTGAAGCTTACTTCATCGTAAGAAAAATATCGAGCTATCTGAACTGATTATTACCAATGTTATAGTTCCATATTTGAATCTTGATCTTTTAATCCTTGCTCCTTCTGGATGCTTCCATTGGCTGGATACCCATGAAGATTAGCTGCTTTCCAAACAGGTTCATAACTCATAGATGCCAATAAGAAAATTCAGTTCTTTGGGGAGATGATCAGAAAGAAACTGGCTAAAAAGCAGACCCAGGGATCTCTAATCCATAATCAAATATCTAGATTGATTGTGTCACTTGCACTCGTATTGATTTCAATTGGAGTAGCTCACCCAAGGGAATAATAAAAATGTGGAATAAAACTGATTTATGAGAACAAAATAAATCCTTTTGTGAGGGGTAATGAATTGGGACTATTTAACCCTTTCAATCACAGATTGAAAGAACGATTTATTTTTTTAAGAATGCTGAGCTGGCCAAAAGCAGTCATATCGGAAATGCCAATATTGCCAAGTGCCATTACACTAAGTTGTGACGCCGGGAAAGAAATGCTGCTCCAAACTTGATGGAAGCCACGGTGTGACAGATGACATATGTCTAGCTTTCCCGGGCCAACTTCTGTGTGCCAAAACACATGATCAACCTCTAAAATCCAAAGTAGTGCGGAATCACTCAATACATGTTTATTGTACTTATTTACATGATTTATAAGGCAGCTGGGCAGCAAGAGCAAAATATGGTGGCACATTAATGACACTTAATTTTTTTCTTTAATATAGATGTTTTCTATTGTATTGAGGGCTATCTTCAGGACAACAGGGATATCCGAGGAGAGAACTTTCCATGTGACTAGGGCACACACACATATTCATCTTACAGAAAATGAAAGGCCCTAGAAAAAACGGAAATGATTTGTACATAAACGGAAAGCAACTGTTGGACCCTGTCAACAGAGCCAACCAGCCAACCAGATGATTTAAAGAAAAAAATTAGTTACCTTATATTCTTTAAAATTTGTAGACAAAACAGTCTCAAAAGTTTGGTATTGATTTAACTCTTAACCTTTCCACGTGTGCTGGCATCTTCTACCCACGTTCTGAACCTAAACTGTCCAGTGCAATAGCCACTGTCCACGTAGGGCTTTTGAGCACTTGAAATGTGCCTAGTTGATTTTAATTAAAATCTGATCACTGATTTAGTTCCTGGGAAACTTTTAACCATGTTGGTATGTGAATCTAATCTTTTAATTGAAACTTTATGAAACCTAAATATGGATCAAATATTTCTGATCAACGTTACCACTGAATTGAAGTGTTTTATGTGTGTAAATACACACATAGACTTATAAAAAAAAGAATGTTGGCATCTCATTATTAACTTAGGATTTTGCTTACATGTTGAAATGATACTGTTTTGGGTATATTGGTTTATATAAGCCATACTGCCAAATTATTTTCAACTTTTTATTTTTAATGCGCAAACCAGGAAATTTAAATTTTTTGCATGCTAAAGGGGGTATTATAATGCACAAGTAAATGCAGGTTTATTTTTATCTTGAACTGACTAAAGAAAGCCACATTGTCTCAGGACCTGGCCACATATATTCACACAAAATAAAGGTGAAATTATTAGCAGAAGGCACAGATTCTTTTCAATACATTGCACTTACTTCACAGTCCTAAGAAAGCTGTGGCAGGACCACTTCCAACGGAACTGCTATGAAAAAAAGTTGATTTGTTATCAGTTCTGTCAATGTGGCTTGTACTGCCGTGGTGTTTAATGAGTGGACAGGAAGGTAACTTTATTTTTCCTCCCTGGCATAAAAAGGCTTTTAAAAAATTAATACCTTTTACTATTTACAATGAAACATAATTTAATTCAGCTTGATGGCACCATAATTATTATACCATAATAATGTTCCTGGTATAAGTTTTCTGCATATGCCTTGCAGAGTAAATCATGAAACAGGAAACAGTTCAAATCAAAACGATAATAAGAAACTCTGTTACAATGAAGGAATGGAGTTTCCTTCATAAATTATTAGGAGAAAGTGAACGGGAACCACTCGAAAGGCAAGGGGTTTAAGGAAAAGCGGGATGACAGCCAACAGCAATGGCACGTGGCTGGGCTTCGGAAGGAAGCTGAGACCCAAGACTTTCCTTGCCCATGTCTGATGAAGCCCTGGTTTTCGTTCTCCATTTCCCTGAGAGACTGGAGCCAAAGCATGAGGTTTGTGACCCTCAACTCTATCCGATGACAAAGCCCCATCACCAACCATTGAGGGGACCCCTCCTTAGACCCCCTGCCCCACACAGGGGCTGAGCAATCACGGGAGGAAGTGCCAGGCTGTAGGAAGGCGTCTCGGAGGTGGACAACACCCACTGGCCCCGGAGAGCTGGGCTTTCTTCCATTTCTCTACATAACCCACTCTCCCACGCCCCGCTAATATTCACTCACAGCTGGCACCGGTCTGCGGAGACCCTCCTTATTCAAAATGCAGATAATCAGGGGTGACAGTTACACTCTCGGTCTAGAAATACCTAAAGACAGACCCTCCTACTGCTACTTATGCAGCAGACACTGAGCCGTCGCCATGACAAAGCGCACAGACACCAAGGCCTGGCGGGTAGGTGAGTGGTGTACAACTCCCGCTGTGAAGTATTACATGCCTGCCCCATGGCCGGCGCCTCATCATGTATGTCCCAGAAACCTCCAGGGAGGCACTGGGTGAGTATGCAAATGATTTGGGCATTTAAAAAAAATTCTTTAAATACTTCCCATTTTGAAAAGGGGAAATGGATTCAACAAATAAACCACGCATCCTAAAGCCAAAGCCATCCACGGGTGATGCGATAATGGTATTCCCCGCCCACCAGCCTCCTTGCATCGGCAGGGAGGACGGAGAGGTGCTTATACCAAGATGCTCCGTGGTGCTGGAAACGTGAACTTCAGCCACAGGAACTCGGAAACCTGGCAGGCTCCGACCTCTGGGCGGGGGGGGGGGGGGGGGGGGGGGACGAGCCCTGACTGCGTGTGCAGCCCGGGCTAGGATTTGCATTTCATCATTACCTGGTCGCATCAACAGACACAACGGCACAGACTTTGAACTTGTTCGTTATGTCACGAAAATAGCCAATTAGATGTGAGACACAAATTCAATAAGCGGCCGTGTGAGTGTGGAGGACAGATGAGTTCTTAAGTAAGTTTGATAAATTAATGCCTGACTCCATTCTTGTGGAAGGATATGTCCTAATTACACATTTCTATAGTTTTATTGGCCATGACATGACGTACAATCAGACGTGTCAATATAGTTGGGGGTAAATATTCTATAGCCAACTGTTTGCCGTGACTTATAGCTTCTTGTTGCCCGCTCGCATTTTCAGAGCAATACAGCAACGATTTTTAATTCCATGTAAAGTGGTTTTCATTTCCTGAGTATTTATATGTATGTGCACTTATACTTCCAGAAACGTGTTGAGAAATTTGCTTTTCAAAGAAATAGGGAGAATGTAATTTTCTTATTGTCCCTATATTTTCCCTGCTGCTCACATTAATACTCGCTCTGAATACCACCTTTCCCCACAGCTGTCATCCCTGATACCTCGTGTTGAATTTAAAACATCTGGAACGGTCAGGGGGGAAGAAGTCCCCCTGTCTCACACGGCGCGCACTAAGTGTCTTCTGTTTTTCTGAAAGACACTGCGTGCCCAATGCCTGTACGACGTGGAACAACTGTGGTTGGAAGCCCCGCACGTGCCTGTGCTTGAGGAGCATTTGAGCATGAAATACTTATTACCTGCCTCTTTAGACTCGCACTGAGTTTCAATGGCTACATATTGGGTTTGGATTTAATAAAATGGGATGGAGCTGTACCTTCTCTGACCTTTCCATCTAAAAAAAAATTTTGGACATCAGAGTGAGTGATGCTAAAATGAAGAGCACCGAGACAAACCATGTTTCTCGGCTCCTTCGGCTGCCGGGGAGACATCCTGCTCCCTTTCTCCGAAACACTTCTCTTCCGCCAAACCCACGTGATAAGATCACAGGCGAGCCGCTCCTGCCACCTGACCCTCTAACTCCTTACACGGGGAAGGGAATGCAAATCACTTAAGAAGCTGCCTCTTTTATCCTCCGGCTGACAGACACACAGCTATGAAGTTCTCTGGCCGGATTCCAAGTCACACGCTGCCCTGCATCCGGGAGACCACCAGCCACGGGCTAAGGCTTTCGTTCCCATGTCCAACTGTTTTACCTTCCCAAGGAAACAAATGCCTCCCTATTGTTTCTCCCCCTTGTAATTCTTTATAAAGCACAGTTTATTCTGGATGGAAAGGCATCCATCATTTATACTCCATCTTTAGATCACCCTGCCTCCTTCCTGATGTTAGCATCGCAGAAAAAACGGCAGGCCCCTGGTTGGTTCCTAGCCTCAAAGTTCAAAAGACTGGAGCCTTCCACTCTCAGAAACTCCCTCACACTATCCTTACGTTTCAGTCCTAAAGAGTCTCTCTTATTTCTCTGACCAATCCTATTGTGTCCTTATTGTTCTGCAGTACCTTCAGGAGTGTTGCTTGTTTACCACTGACAATTACTGGAGAAAGAAATGCAGGCAGCACACGAGAGGGAAATGTCACATTTCCCACATCACCACCAGAGTTATCCTGGGTCACCGCTGCAATCTCCCCAGCGGGCCTTCCGTCCCGCGGTGGGCTTCTGCCAGCGGACTCGGACCTGCCCGCAGAGGGCGAACCTGCCGTGCGTGATCCCTCCCAACTACTCTGCTCCGGAATTGTTTGCTCTCCCCAACTCTCTCTCTCTCTCTCTTTAAAATTTTATTGCAAAATGAACAACAATATGCATTCATTGTAAAACATTTTTAAATTGAGTATGCAAAAAAATTGGGAAAATAAATCATTCTCAATACAACCACCCAGAAATAACAACTATTACGTATATGTGCGTATAAATTATATATATAGAATACATATATTATTTCCAAATTTCCATTTCCCTTTTTGGAAACAATCTTCAAAACTAATCAAACCTTTTCAGGGCCATTTGTTCTTGCCAGCAGATAAAACACCGGATTGGTACTGACTTCATGATCCCGTCTTTCTCACCCTTCTCTCTCTCTCTCTTTTCCCTCCCTCCCTCCCTGCCTCCCTCCTTCTTCCTTCCTTGCTTCCCTTTCCTATGCTGTCCTTCCTCCTTTTAGAAGATTTGTTGCTGGTTGAAGGTATCCACAATGGGGGAAAAAGAAAAGAAAAACTCCTAAAAACTACTTCTGACACTTTTCTATGTTCAGAAGGAAGAACTGGCAGAGACCAAGAAAACAATTCCATCTCACCCGTATGAGTTTATGAAACGACTCTTTCTTTTAAAACACAACGGCTTCCTTGGCTAACGCTAAAGGATAATTTTCATTTACTCTCTTATTTTTTTTCAGTGACCCACACGCTCTCTTTCTCAAACGAACACCTTTACTCTGTGCTACCACACCCAGTAGGGATCAGGGGAAACAGGCATTCACAGATGAAACGAAGCTGCCGTCCAGTTTTGCGGAACAAGTAGGGGTCCACAGCGCACGAAGGGCTCGGCAAGGAGCACGCCCAGGCGCTTCGCCTTAGAAGCTCGGACACTGAACAATCCGTCAGGATATCGAGCAAGGAAGATTATTTCCTAATCCACTCAAAGGGGAGGGAAATGAAGAATTAGACTATTCGCAGGGGACTACGCCCAAACTGCTTACGAGAAAAAGCGGGATGGGGTGCTGTCTGCCGGTGTGTGGGATAGAGCCAGTGTACGGGGTCTAAAAGGATCTAGGCTAAGAGTAAAGGGGCTGATCTTTGTAAAAATATTCTTGAGAACCTCAGGATATTTTCTTTTCCTCTTAATAACATCAGTTTTTATTCTCATAATGAGATGGTTTTATATTTGTAGATGAAACTCTTTTTGAGGCTTTATCAAATGAGGAGAAAACCATAAATTATCATAACACATTAGGATCATTTTTATCTAACCTACCAGTTAGATAAGAAAATTTAGAAATTTTAAAAAGTTTCACATAAGCTATATTTTTGCTACGATGTTGTCAGTTATTTCAGTGTTTATTTCCAAGTTTATACGCTTACTTAAAAATGAACACTCGGTAAGTTCCATCAGAAGTGTTTCTACATCTGTGACCTGTCACTGAAATAGTTAACTCGTATAGGACAAGCGGAAAACACTGGAGCTGCTGCGCACTGACCCCAGGGAGCTGGCCGTCCCCCCTGCAGGGTGAGCCACTTCCTCCGGACAGCCGTCGAGCAAAGCGCGTGTGACAGGCCAGCCAGCGGCCCTTGCAAACCCGAGAGAGAGCT